>NW_027468484.1:7500-10000 GCF_041734735.1 Babylonia areolata
CTGCCTTTTTTTCTCTCCGAGCATGCCAAAGTTGAGAGAAAACGCCGTTTGGCATGGACGGGAGGAGGTGTGGAGGAGTAGTCCATTTTTGAATGGCAGCGGAAAGATTTTGGCAATTGTAGCGAGGTTCTTCGGACTTTTATCCACAACCTTTACCTGCCTTTTCCTCAGCGAGCATGCCAAAGTTGAGAGAAAACGCCCTTCGCCATTGACGGGACCAGACGTTGACGACTACGTCTTTCTTTTTTTCACGGCGCCTGAACGATTTGGGCAATTCTCCACAGCGCGTTTACTTTTTATCCACAACCTTTACCTGCCTTTTCCTCAGCGAGCATGCCAAAGTTGAGAGGAAAACGCCGTTTGGCATGGACAGGAGCAGGCGTTGACGACCAGGTCTTTTTTTTGGTCTTTTTTTTTCACAGCGCCGGAAGGATTCAGGCAATTCTCCAAAGCCGGTTACTTTTATCCACAACCTTTACTGGACCTTTTTTTTCTTTTTTTCCTTTTTTCTCTCTCCGAGCATGCCAAAGTTGATAGAAAACGCGGTTCGGCATGGACGGGAGCAGGCGTTGAGGAGTAGGCCTTTTTTTGAGGGCCCAGAAAGTATTTTGGCAATTTTTTACTTTTTTATCCACAACCTTTACCTGCCTTTTTTTCTCTCCGAGCATGCCAAAGTTGAGAGAAAACGCCGTTTGGCATGGACGGGAGGAGGTGTGGAGGAGTAGTCCATTTTTGAATGGCAGCGGAAAGATTTTGGCAATTGTAGCGAGGTTCTTCGGACTTTTATCCACAACCTTTACCTGCCTTTTCCTCAGCGAGCATGCCAAAGTTGAGAGAAAACGCCCTTCGCCATTGACGGGACCAGACGTTGACGACTACGTCTTTCTTTTTTTCACGGCGCCTGAACGATTTGGGCAATTCTCCACAGCGCGTTTACTTTTTATCCACAACCTTTACCTGCCTTTTCCTCAGCGAGCATGCCAAAGTTGAGAGGAAAACGCCGTTTGGCATGGACAGGAGCAGGCGTTGACGACCAGGTCTTTTTTTTGGTCTTTTTTTTTCACAGCGCCGGAAGGATTCAGGCAATTCTCCAAAGCCGGTTACTTTTATCCACAACCTTTACTGGACCTTTTTTTTCTTTTTTTCCTTTTTTCTCTCTCCGAGCATGCCAAAGTTGATAGAAAACGCGGTTCGGCATGGACGGGAGCAGGCGTTGAGGAGTAGGCCTTTTTTTGAGGGCCCAGAAAGTATTTTGGCAATTTTTTACTTTTTTATCCACAACCTTTACCTGCCTTTTTTTCTCTCCGAGCATGCCAAAGTTGAGAGAAAACGCCGTTTGGCATGGACGGGAGGAGGTGTGGAGGAGTAGTCCATTTTTGAATGGCAGCGGAAAGATTTTGGCAATTGTAGCGAGGTTCTTCGGACTTTTATCCACAACCTTTACCTGCCTTTTCCTCAGCGAGCATGCCAAAGTTGAGAGAAAACGCCCTTCGCCATTGACGGGACCAGACGTTGACGACTACGTCTTTCTTTTTTTCACGGCGCCTGAACGATTTGGGCAATTCTCCACAGCGCGTTTACTTTTTATCCACAACCTTTACCTGCCTTTTCCTCAGCGAGCATGCCAAAGTTGAGAGGAAAACGCCGTTTGGCATGGACAGGAGCAGGCGTTGACGACCAGGTCTTTTTTTTGGTCTTTTTTTTTCACAGCGCCGGAAGGATTCAGGCAATTCTCCAAAGCCGGTTACTTTTATCCACAACCTTTACTGGACCTTTTTTTTCTTTTTTTCCTTTTTTCTCTCTCCGAGCATGCCAAAGTTGATAGAAAACGCGGTTCGGCATGGACGGGAGCAGGCGTTGAGGAGTAGGCCTTTTTTTGAGGGCCCAGAAAGTATTTTGGCAATTTTTTACTTTTTTATCCACAACCTTTACCTGCCTTTTTTTCTCTCCGAGCATGCCAAAGTTGAGAGAAAACGCCGTTTGGCATGGACGGGAGGAGGTGTGGAGGAGTAGTCCATTTTTGAATGGCAGCGGAAAGATTTTGGCAATTGTAGCGAGGTTCTTCGGACTTTTATCCACAACCTTTACCTGCCTTTTCCTCAGCGAGCATGCCAAAGTTGAGAGAAAACGCCCTTCGCCATTGACGGGACCAGACGTTGACGACTACGTCTTTCTTTTTTTCACGGCGCCTGAACGATTTGGGCAATTCTCCACAGCGCGTTTACTTTTTATCCACAACCTTTACCTGCCTTTTCCTCAGCGAGCATGCCAAAGTTGAGAGGAAAACGCCGTTTGGCATGGACAGGAGCAGGCGTTGACGACCAGGTCTTTTTTTTGGTCTTTTTTTTTCACAGCGCCGGAAGGATTCAGGCAATTCTCCAAAGCCGGTTACTTTTATCCACAACCTTTACTGGACCTTTTTTTTCTTTTTTTCCTTTTTTCTCTCTCCGAGCATGCCAAAGTTGATAGAAAACGCGGTTCGGCATGGACGGGAGCAGGC
>NW_027468484.1:20000-25000 GCF_041734735.1 Babylonia areolata
GCCTTT
Organism: Babylonia areolata; assembly: GCF_041734735.1. Lineage (NCBI taxonomy): Eukaryota > Metazoa > Mollusca > Gastropoda > Neogastropoda > Buccinidae > Babylonia > Babylonia areolata. The sequence continues at coordinate 20,007 of NW_027468484.1, forward strand.
TTTTCTCTCCGAGCATGCCAAAGTTGAGAGAAAACGCCGTTTGGCATGGACGGGAGGAGGTGTGGAGGAGTAGTCCATTTTTGAATGGCAGCGGAAAGATTTTGGCAATTGTAGCGAGGTTCTTCGGACTTTTATCCACAACCTTTACCTGCCTTTTCCTCAGCGAGCATGCCAAAGTTGAGAGAAAACGCCCTTCGCCATTGACGGGACCAGACGTTGACGACTACGTCTTTCTTTTTTTCACGGCGCCTGAACGATTTGGGCAATTCTCCACAGCGCGTTTACTTTTTATCCACAACCTTTACCTGCCTTTTCCTCAGCGAGCATGCCAAAGTTGAGAGGAAAACGCCGTTTGGCATGGACAGGAGCAGGCGTTGACGACCAGGTCTTTTTTTTGGTCTTTTTTTTTCACAGCGCCGGAAGGATTCAGGCAATTCTCCAAAGCCGGTTACTTTTATCCACAACCTTTACTGGACCTTTTTTTTCTTTTTTTCCTTTTTTCTCTCTCCGAGCATGCCAAAGTTGATAGAAAACGCGGTTCGGCATGGACGGGAGCAGGCGTTGAGGAGTAGGCCTTTTTTTGAGGGCCCAGAAAGTATTTTGGCAATTTTTTACTTTTTTATCCACAACCTTTACCTGCCTTTTTTTCTCTCCGAGCATGCCAAAGTTGAGAGAAAACGCCGTTTGGCATGGACGGGAGGAGGTGTGGAGGAGTAGTCCATTTTTGAATGGCAGCGGAAAGATTTTGGCAATTGTAGCGAGGTTCTTCGGACTTTTATCCACAACCTTTACCTGCCTTTTCCTCAGCGAGCATGCCAAAGTTGAGAGAAAACGCCCTTCGCCATTGACGGGACCAGACGTTGACGACTACGTCTTTCTTTTTTTCACGGCGCCTGAACGATTTGGGCAATTCTCCACAGCGCGTTTACTTTTTATCCACAACCTTTACCTGCCTTTTCCTCAGCGAGCATGCCAAAGTTGAGAGGAAAACGCCGTTTGGCATGGACAGGAGCAGGCGTTGACGACCAGGTCTTTTTTTTGGTCTTTTTTTTTCACAGCGCCGGAAGGATTCAGGCAATTCTCCAAAGCCGGTTACTTTTATCCACAACCTTTACTGGACCTTTTTTTTCTTTTTTTCCTTTTTTCTCTCTCCGAGCATGCCAAAGTTGATAGAAAACGCGGTTCGGCATGGACGGGAGCAGGCGTTGAGGAGTAGGCCTTTTTTTGAGGGCCCAGAAAGTATTTTGGCAATTTTTTACTTTTTTATCCACAACCTTTACCTGCCTTTTTTTCTCTCCGAGCATGCCAAAGTTGAGAGAAAACGCCGTTTGGCATGGACGGGAGGAGGTGTGGAGGAGTAGTCCATTTTTGAATGGCAGCGGAAAGATTTTGGCAATTGTAGCGAGGTTCTTCGGACTTTTATCCACAACCTTTACCTGCCTTTTCCTCAGCGAGCATGCCAAAGTTGAGAGAAAACGCCCTTCGCCATTGACGGGACCAGACGTTGACGACTACGTCTTTCTTTTTTTCACGGCGCCTGAACGATTTGGGCAATTCTCCACAGCGCGTTTACTTTTTATCCACAACCTTTACCTGCCTTTTCCTCAGCGAGCATGCCAAAGTTGAGAGGAAAACGCCGTTTGGCATGGACAGGAGCAGGCGTTGACGACCAGGTCTTTTTTTTGGTCTTTTTTTTTCACAGCGCCGGAAGGATTCAGGCAATTCTCCAAAGCCGGTTACTTTTATCCACAACCTTTACTGGACCTTTTTTTTCTTTTTTTCCTTTTTTCTCTCTCCGAGCATGCCAAAGTTGATAGAAAACGCGGTTCGGCATGGACGGGAGCAGGCGTTGAGGAGTAGGCCTTTTTTTGAGGGCCCAGAAAGTATTTTGGCAATTTTTTACTTTTTTATCCACAACCTTTACCTGCCTTTTTTTCTCTCCGAGCATGCCAAAGTTGAGAGAAAACGCCGTTTGGCATGGACGGGAGGAGGTGTGGAGGAGTAGTCCATTTTTGAATGGCAGCGGAAAGATTTTGGCAATTGTAGCGAGGTTCTTCGGACTTTTATCCACAACCTTTACCTGCCTTTTCCTCAGCGAGCATGCCAAAGTTGAGAGAAAACGCCCTTCGCCATTGACGGGACCAGACGTTGACGACTACGTCTTTCTTTTTTTCACGGCGCCTGAACGATTTGGGCAATTCTCCACAGCGCGTTTACTTTTTATCCACAACCTTTACCTGCCTTTTCCTCAGCGAGCATGCCAAAGTTGAGAGGAAAACGCCGTTTGGCATGGACAGGAGCAGGCGTTGACGACCAGGTCTTTTTTTTGGTCTTTTTTTTTCACAGCGCCGGAAGGATTCAGGCAATTCTCCAAAGCCGGTTACTTTTATCCACAACCTTTACTGGACCTTTTTTTTCTTTTTTTCCTTTTTTCTCTCTCCGAGCATGCCAAAGTTGATAGAAAACGCGGTTCGGCATGGACGGGAGCAGGCGTTGAGGAGTAGGCCTTTTTTTGAGGGCCCAGAAAGTATTTTGGCAATTTTTTACTTTTTTATCCACAACCTTTACCTGCCTTTTTTTCTCTCCGAGCATGCCAAAGTTGAGAGAAAACGCCGTTTGGCATGGACGGGAGGAGGTGTGGAGGAGTAGTCCATTTTTGAATGGCAGCGGAAAGATTTTGGCAATTGTAGCGAGGTTCTTCGGACTTTTATCCACAACCTTTACCTGCCTTTTCCTCAGCGAGCATGCCAAAGTTGAGAGAAAACGCCCTTCGCCATTGACGGGACCAGACGTTGACGACTACGTCTTTCTTTTTTTCACGGCGCCTGAACGATTTGGGCAATTCTCCACAGCGCGTTTACTTTTTATCCACAACCTTTACCTGCCTTTTCCTCAGCGAGCATGCCAAAGTTGAGAGGAAAACGCCGTTTGGCATGGACAGGAGCAGGCGTTGACGACCAGGTCTTTTTTTTGGTCTTTTTTTTTCACAGCGCCGGAAGGATTCAGGCAATTCTCCAAAGCCGGTTACTTTTATCCACAACCTTTACTGGACCTTTTTTTTCTTTTTTTCCTTTTTTCTCTCTCCGAGCATGCCAAAGTTGATAGAAAACGCGGTTCGGCATGGACGGGAGCAGGCGTTGAGGAGTAGGCCTTTTTTTGAGGGCCCAGAAAGTATTTTGGCAATTTTTTACTTTTTTATCCACAACCTTTACCTGCCTTTTTTTCTCTCCGAGCATGCCAAAGTTGAGAGAAAACGCCGTTTGGCATGGACGGGAGGAGGTGTGGAGGAGTAGTCCATTTTTGAATGGCAGCGGAAAGATTTTGGCAATTGTAGCGAGGTTCTTCGGACTTTTATCCACAACCTTTACCTGCCTTTTCCTCAGCGAGCATGCCAAAGTTGAGAGAAAACGCCCTTCGCCATTGACGGGACCAGACGTTGACGACTACGTCTTTCTTTTTTTCACGGCGCCTGAACGATTTGGGCAATTCTCCACAGCGCGTTTACTTTTTATCCACAACCTTTACCTGCCTTTTCCTCAGCGAGCATGCCAAAGTTGAGAGGAAAACGCCGTTTGGCATGGACAGGAGCAGGCGTTGACGACCAGGTCTTTTTTTTGGTCTTTTTTTTTCACAGCGCCGGAAGGATTCAGGCAATTCTCCAAAGCCGGTTACTTTTATCCACAACCTTTACTGGACCTTTTTTTTCTTTTTTTCCTTTTTTCTCTCTCCGAGCATGCCAAAGTTGATAGAAAACGCGGTTCGGCATGGACGGGAGCAGGCGTTGAGGAGTAGGCCTTTTTTTGAGGGCCCAGAAAGTATTTTGGCAATTTTTACTTTTTTATCCACAACCTTTACCTGCCTTTTTTTCTCTCCGAGCATGCCAAAGTTGAGAGAAAACGCCGTTTGGCATGGACGGGAGGAGGTGTGGAGGAGTAGTCCATTTTTGAATGGCAGCGGAAAGATTTTGGCAATTGTAGCGAGGTTCTTCGGACTTTTATCCACAACCTTTACCTGCCTTTTCCTCAGCGAGCATGCCAAAGTTGAGAGAAAACGCCCTTCGCCATTGACGGGACCAGACGTTGACGACTACGTCTTTCTTTTTTTCACGGCGCCTGAACGATTTGGGCAATTCTCCACAGCGCGTTTACTTTTTATCCACAACCTTTACCTGCCTTTTCCTCAGCGAGCATGCCAAAGTTGAGAGGAAAACGCCGTTTGGCATGGACAGGAGCAGGCGTTGACGACCAGGTCTTTTTTTTGGTCTTTTTTTTTCACAGCGCCGGAAGGATTCAGGCAATTCTCCAAAGCCGGTTACTTTTATCCACAACCTTTACTGGACCTTTTTTTTCTTTTTTTCCTTTTTTCTCTCTCCGAGCATGCCAAAGTTGATAGAAAACGCGGTTCGGCATGGACGGGAGCAGGCGTTGAGGAGTAGGCCTTTTTTTGAGGGCCCAGAAAGTATTTTGGCAATTTTTTACTTTTTTATCCACAACCTTTACCTGCCTTTTTTTCTCTCCGAGCATGCCAAAGTTGAGAGAAAACGCCGTTTGGCATGGACGGGAGGAGGTGTGGAGGAGTAGTCCATTTTTGAATGGCAGCGGAAAGATTTTGGCAATTGTAGCGAGGTTCTTCGGACTTTTATCCACAACCTTTACCTGCCTTTTCCTCAGCGAGCATGCCAAAGTTGAGAGAAAACGCCCTTCGCCATTGACGGGACCAGACGTTGACGACTACGTCTTTCTTTTTTTCACGGCGCCTGAACGATTTGGGCAATTCTCCACAGCGCGTTTACTTTTTATCCACAACCTTTACCTGCCTTTTCCTCAGCGAGCATGCCAAAGTTGAGAGAAAACGCCCTTCGCCATTGACGGGACATATGAATACAATAAAAGGAAACAAAATGATAAAGTATATGAATGTGGTAGTGTGGACTGAAGTTTGTCGTGTCTGTGTGTTGTTGTGTATTAATAACTCGTAGTCAAGTCAGTGAGTTG
>NW_027468485.1:0-5000 GCF_041734735.1 Babylonia areolata
CTCACTGCGATCTATTGAGACTCAGCCTTGGACCAGGAGATTTGTCCGCTTTCTTTTGCAGACGGACGCATCTTTCCTGCGCTCCTCCTCCTCCTCCTCACGCACGATCCCCCTTACCTCTCTCTCCTCGCCTCGCCTCGCCTCGCCTCGCCTCGCCTCGACTCTCCGCCGATGTGCGAGAGTGGTGTGGCGGCAGGGCATGGCAGGGGGGTGTGGGTGTGCGTGTTTTTTAAAAAAAATTTTATTTTTATTTCCCCCCCCTCCCTGAAAGGCTGTGGATAAAAGCATGCCCGTAAACTTGTTAAGGGAGGGCTGTGGATGATGTTGGAAGAAAAGTTAAGGTTGTGGATAAAAACGTTTGAGGTGGATTCTGTCTGGGCGAGAAGGTAGGTAGGCAGGCAGGCAGGCAGGCAGGCAGGCAGGCAAAGGGCGTTTCTGTCAACTGCAGAAAGAAGAAAAAAGGAAAGGAAAGAAAAGGTAAAGGCTGTGGATAACAAGTACAGGCTTTCTGATTTATAACTGCACCCACAACTCACTGACTTGACTACGAGTTATTAATACACAACAACACACAGACACGACAAACTTCAGTCCACACTACCACATTCATATACTTTATCATTTTGTTTCCTTTTATTGTATTCATATGTCCCGTCAATGGCGAAGGGCGTTTTCTCTCAACTTTGGCATGCTCGCTGAGGAAAAGGCAGGTAAAGGTTGTGGATAAAAAGTAAACGCGCTGTGGAGAATTGCCCAAATCGTTCAGGCGCCGTGAAAAAAAGAAAGACGTAGTCGTCAACGTCTGGTCCCGTCAATGGCGAAGGGCGTTTTCTCTCAACTTTGGCATGCTCGCTGAGGAAAAGGCAGGTAAAGGTTGTGGATAAAAGTCCGAAGAACCTCGCTACAATTGCCAAAATCTTTCCGCTGCCATTCAAAAATGGACTACTCCTCCACACCTCCTCCCGTCCATGCCAAACGGCGTTTTCTCTCAACTTTGGCATGCTCGGAGAGAAAAAAAGGCAGGTAAAGGTTGTGGATAAAAAAGTAAAAAATTGCCAAAATACTTTCTGGGCCCTCAAAAAAAGGCCTACTCCTCAACGCCTGCTCCCGTCCATGCCGAACCGCGTTTTCTATCAACTTTGGCATGCTCGGAGAGAGAAAAAAGGAAAAAAAGAAAAAAAAGGTCCAGTAAAGGTTGTGGATAAAAGTAACCGGCTTTGGAGAATTGCCTGAATCCTTCCGGCGCTGTGAAAAAAAAAGACCAAAAAAAAGACCTGGTCGTCAACGCCTGCTCCTGTCCATGCCAAACGGCGTTTTCCTCTCAACTTTGGCATGCTCGCTGAGGAAAAGGCAGGTAAAGGTTGTGGATAAAAAGTAAACGCGCTGTGGAGAATTGCCCAAATCGTTCAGGCGCCGTGAAAAAAAGAAAGACGTAGTCGTCAACGTCTGGTCCCGTCAATGGCGAAGGGCGTTTTCTCTCAACTTTGGCATGCTCGCTGAGGAAAAGGCAGGTAAAGGTTGTGGATAAAAGTCCGAAGAACCTCGCTACAATTGCCAAAATCTTTCCGCTGCCATTCAAAAATGGACTACTCCTCCACACCTCCTCCCGTCCATGCCAAACGGCGTTTTCTCTCAACTTTGGCATGCTCGGAGAGAAAAAAAGGCAGGTAAAGGTTGTGGATAAAAAAGTAAAAAATTGCCAAAATACTTTCTGGGCCCTCAAAAAAAGGCCTACTCCTCAACGCCTGCTCCCGTCCATGCCGAACCGCGTTTTCTATCAACTTTGGCATGCTCGGAGAGAGAAAAAAGGAAAAAAAGAAAAAAAAGGTCCAGTAAAGGTTGTGGATAAAAGTAACCGGCTTTGGAGAATTGCCTGAATCCTTCCGGCGCTGTGAAAAAAAAAGACCAAAAAAAAGACCTGGTCGTCAACGCCTGCTCCTGTCCATGCCAAACGGCGTTTTCCTCTCAACTTTGGCATGCTCGCTGAGGAAAAGGCAGGTAAAGGTTGTGGATAAAAAGTAAACGCGCTGTGGAGAATTGCCCAAATCGTTCAGGCGCCGTGAAAAAAAGAAAGACGTAGTCGTCAACGTCTGGTCCCGTCAATGGCGAAGGGCGTTTTCTCTCAACTTTGGCATGCTCGCTGAGGAAAAGGCAGGTAAAGGTTGTGGATAAAAGTCCGAAGAACCTCGCTACAATTGCCAAAATCTTTCCGCTGCCATTCAAAAATGGACTACTCCTCCACACCTCCTCCCGTCCATGCCAAACGGCGTTTTCTCTCAACTTTGGCATGCTCGGAGAGAAAAAAAGGCAGGTAAAGGTTGTGGATAAAAAAGTAAAAAATTGCCAAAATACTTTCTGGGCCCTCAAAAAAAGGCCTACTCCTCAACGCCTGCTCCCGTCCATGCCGAACCGCGTTTTCTATCAACTTTGGCATGCTCGGAGAGAGAAAAAAGGAAAAAAAGAAAAAAAAGGTCCAGTAAAGGTTGTGGATAAAAGTAACCGGCTTTGGAGAATTGCCTGAATCCTTCCGGCGCTGTGAAAAAAAAAGACCAAAAAAAAGACCTGGTCGTCAACGCCTGCTCCTGTCCATGCCAAACGGCGTTTTCCTCTCAACTTTGGCATGCTCGCTGAGGAAAAGGCAGGTAAAGGTTGTGGATAAAAAGTAAACGCGCTGTGGAGAATTGCCCAAATCGTTCAGGCGCCGTGAAAAAAAGAAAGACGTAGTCGTCAACGTCTGGTCCCGTCAATGGCGAAGGGCGTTTTCTCTCAACTTTGGCATGCTCGCTGAGGAAAAGGCAGGTAAAGGTTGTGGATAAAAGTCCGAAGAACCTCGCTACAATTGCCAAAATCTTTCCGCTGCCATTCAAAAATGGACTACTCCTCCACACCTCCTCCCGTCCATGCCAAACGGCGTTTTCTCTCAACTTTGGCATGCTCGGAGAGAAAAAAAGGCAGGTAAAGGTTGTGGATAAAAAAGTAAAAAATTGCCAAAATACTTTCTGGGCCCTCAAAAAAAGGCCTACTCCTCAACGCCTGCTCCCGTCCATGCCGAACCGCGTTTTCTATCAACTTTGGCATGCTCGGAGAGAGAAAAAAGGAAAAAAAGAAAAAAAAGGTCCAGTAAAGGTTGTGGATAAAAGTAACCGGCTTTGGAGAATTGCCTGAATCCTTCCGGCGCTGTGAAAAAAAAAGACCAAAAAAAAGACCTGGTCGTCAACGCCTGCTCCTGTCCATGCCAAACGGCGTTTTCCTCTCAACTTTGGCATGCTCGCTGAGGAAAAGGCAGGTAAAGGTTGTGGATAAAAAGTAAACGCGCTGTGGAGAATTGCCCAAATCGTTCAGGCGCCGTGAAAAAAAGAAAGACGTAGTCGTCAACGTCTGGTCCCGTCAATGGCGAAGGGCGTTTTCTCTCAACTTTGGCATGCTCGCTGAGGAAAAGGCAGGTAAAGGTTGTGGATAAAAGTCCGAAGAACCTCGCTACAATTGCCAAAATCTTTCCGCTGCCATTCAAAAATGGACTACTCCTCCACACCTCCTCCCGTCCATGCCAAACGGCGTTTTCTCTCAACTTTGGCATGCTCGGAGAGAAAAAAAGGCAGGTAAAGGTTGTGGATAAAAAAGTAAAAAATTGCCAAAATACTTTCTGGGCCCTCAAAAAAAGGCCTACTCCTCAACGCCTGCTCCCGTCCATGCCGAACCGCGTTTTCTATCAACTTTGGCATGCTCGGAGAGAGAAAAAAGGAAAAAAAGAAAAAAAAGGTCCAGTAAAGGTTGTGGATAAAAGTAACCGGCTTTGGAGAATTGCCTGAATCCTTCCGGCGCTGTGAAAAAAAAAGACCAAAAAAAAGACCTGGTCGTCAACGCCTGCTCCTGTCCATGCCAAACGGCGTTTTCCTCTCAACTTTGGCATGCTCGCTGAGGAAAAGGCAGGTAAAGGTTGTGGATAAAAAGTAAACGCGCTGTGGAGAATTGCCCAAATCGTTCAGGCGCCGTGAAAAAAAGAAAGACGTAGTCGTCAACGTCTGGTCCCGTCAATGGCGAAGGGCGTTTTCTCTCAACTTTGGCATGCTCGCTGAGGAAAAGGCAGGTAAAGGTTGTGGATAAAAGTCCGAAGAACCTCGCTACAATTGCCAAAATCTTTCCGCTGCCATTCAAAAATGGACTACTCCTCCACACCTCCTCCCGTCCATGCCAAACGGCGTTTTCTCTCAACTTTGGCATGCTCGGAGAGAAAAAAAGGCAGGTAAAGGTTGTGGATAAAAAAGTAAAAAATTGCCAAAATACTTTCTGGGCCCTCAAAAAAAGGCCTACTCCTCAACGCCTGCTCCCGTCCATGCCGAACCGCGTTTTCTATCAACTTTGGCATGCTCGGAGAGAGAAAAAAGGAAAAAAAGAAAAAAAAGGTCCAGTAAAGGTTGTGGATAAAAGTAACCGGCTTTGGAGAATTGCCTGAATCCTTCCGGCGCTGTGAAAAAAAAAGACCAAAAAAAAGACCTGGTCGTCAACGCCTGCTCCTGTCCATGCCAAACGGCGTTTTCCTCTCAACTTTGGCATGCTCGCTGAGGAAAAGGCAGGTAAAGGTTGTGGATAAAAAGTAAACGCGCTGTGGAGAATTGCCCAAATCGTTCAGGCGCCGTGAAAAAAAGAAAGACGTAGTCGTCAACGTCTGGTCCCGTCAATGGCGAAGGGCGTTTTCTCTCAACTTTGGCATGCTCGCTGAGGAAAAGGCAGGTAAAGGTTGTGGATAAAAGTCCGAAGAACCTCGCTACAATTGCCAAAATCTTTCCGCTGCCATTCAAAAATGGACTACTCCTCCACACCTCCTCCCGTCCATGCCAAACGGCGTTTTCTCTCAACTTTGGCATGCTCGGAGAGAAAAAAAGGCAGGTAAAGGTTGTGGATAAAAAAGTAAAAAATTGCCAAAATACTTTCTGGGCCCTCAAAAAAAGGCCTACTCCTCAACGCCTGCTCCCGTCCATGCCGAACCGCGTTTTCTATCA
>NW_027468485.1:15000-17500 GCF_041734735.1 Babylonia areolata
AAAGTAACCGGCTTTGGAGAATTGCCTGAATCCTTCCGGCGCTGTGAAAAAAAAAGACCAAAAAAAAGACCTGGTCGTCAACGCCTGCTCCTGTCCATGCCAAACGGCGTTTTCCTCTCAACTTTGGCATGCTCGCTGAGGAAAAGGCAGGTAAAGGTTGTGGATAAAAAGTAAACGCGCTGTGGAGAATTGCCCAAATCGTTCAGGCGCCGTGAAAAAAAGAAAGACGTAGTCGTCAACGTCTGGTCCCGTCAATGGCGAAGGGCGTTTTCTCTCAACTTTGGCATGCTCGCTGAGGAAAAGGCAGGTAAAGGTTGTGGATAAAAGTCCGAAGAACCTCGCTACAATTGCCAAAATCTTTCCGCTGCCATTCAAAAATGGACTACTCCTCCACACCTCCTCCCGTCCATGCCAAACGGCGTTTTCTCTCAACTTTGGCATGCTCGGAGAGAAAAAAAGGCAGGTAAAGGTTGTGGATAAAAAAGTAAAAAATTGCCAAAATACTTTCTGGGCCCTCAAAAAAAGGCCTACTCCTCAACGCCTGCTCCCGTCCATGCCGAACCGCGTTTTCTATCAACTTTGGCATGCTCGGAGAGAGAAAAAAGGAAAAAAAGAAAAAAAAGGTCCAGTAAAGGTTGTGGATAAAAGTAACCGGCTTTGGAGAATTGCCTGAATCCTTCCGGCGCTGTGAAAAAAAAGACCAAAAAAAAGACCTGGTCGTCAACGCCTGCTCCTGTCCATGCCAAACGGCGTTTTCCTCTCAACTTTGGCATGCTCGCTGAGGAAAAGGCAGGTAAAGGTTGTGGATAAAAAGTAAACGCGCTGTGGAGAATTGCCCAAATCGTTCAGGCGCCGTGAAAAAAAGAAAGACGTAGTCGTCAACGTCTGGTCCCGTCAATGGCGAAGGGCGTTTTCTCTCAACTTTGGCATGCTCGCTGAGGAAAAGGCAGGTAAAGGTTGTGGATAAAAGTCCGAAGAACCTCGCTACAATTGCCAAAATCTTTCCGCTGCCATTCAAAAATGGACTACTCCTCCACACCTCCTCCCGTCCATGCCAAACGGCGTTTTCTCTCAACTTTGGCATGCTCGGAGAGAAAAAAAGGCAGGTAAAGGTTGTGGATAAAAAAGTAAAAAATTGCCAAAATACTTTCTGGGCCCTCAAAAAAAGGCCTACTCCTCAACGCCTGCTCCCGTCCATGCCGAACCGCGTTTTCTATCAACTTTGGCATGCTCGGAGAGAGAAAAAAGGAAAAAAAGAAAAAAAAGGTCCAGTAAAGGTTGTGGATAAAAGTAACCGGCTTTGGAGAATTGCCTGAATCCTTCCGGCGCTGTGAAAAAAAAGACCAAAAAAAAGACCTGGTCGTCAACGCCTGCTCCTGTCCATGCCAAACGGCGTTTTCCTCTCAACTTTGGCATGCTCGCTGAGGAAAAGGCAGGTAAAGGTTGTGGATAAAAAGTAAACGCGCTGTGGAGAATTGCCCAAATCGTTCAGGCGCCGTGAAAAAAAGAAAGACGTAGTCGTCAACGTCTGGTCCCGTCAATGGCGAAGGGCGTTTTCTCTCAACTTTGGCATGCTCGCTGAGGAAAAGGCAGGTAAAGGTTGTGGATAAAAGTCCGAAGAACCTCGCTACAATTGCCAAAATCTTTCCGCTGCCATTCAAAAATGGACTACTCCTCCACACCTCCTCCCGTCCATGCCAAACGGCGTTTTCTCTCAACTTTGGCATGCTCGGAGAGAAAAAAAGGCAGGTAAAGGTTGTGGATAAAAAAGTAAAAAATTGCCAAAATACTTTCTGGGCCCTCAAAAAAAGGCCTACTCCTCAACGCCTGCTCCCGTCCATGCCGAACCGCGTTTTCTATCAACTTTGGCATGCTCGGAGAGAGAAAAAAGGAAAAAAAGAAAAAAAAGGTCCAGTAAAGGTTGTGGATAAAAGTAACCGGCTTTGGAGAATTGCCTGAATCCTTCCGGCGCTGTGAAAAAAAAAGACCAAAAAAAAGACCTGGTCGTCAACGCCTGCTCCTGTCCATGCCAAACGGCGTTTTCCTCTCAACTTTGGCATGCTCGCTGAGGAAAAGGCAGGTAAAGGTTGTGGATAAAAAGTAAACGCGCTGTGGAGAATTGCCCAAATCGTTCAGGCGCCGTGAAAAAAAGAAAGACGTAGTCGTCAACGTCTGGTCCCGTCAATGGCGAAGGGCGTTTTCTCTCAACTTTGGCATGCTCGCTGAGGAAAAGGCAGGTAAAGGTTGTGGATAAAAGTCCGAAGAACCTCGCTACAATTGCCAAAATCTTTCCGCTGCCATTCAAAAATGGACTACTCCTCCACACCTCCTCCCGTCCATGCCAAACGGCGTTTTCTCTCAACTTTGGCATGCTCGGAGAGAAAAAAGGCAGGTAAAGGTTGTGGATAAAAAAGTAAAAAATTGCCAAAATACTTTCTGGGCCCTCAAAAAAAGGCCTACTCCTCAACGCCTGCTCCCGTCCATGCCGAACCGCGTTTTC
>NW_027468487.1:17500-20000 GCF_041734735.1 Babylonia areolata
CGTCAATGGCGAAGGGCGTTTTCTCTCAACTTTGGCATGCTCGCTGAGGAAAAGGCAGGTAAAGGTTGTGGATAAAAGTCCGAAGAACCTCGCTACAATTGCCAAAATCTTTCCGCTGCCATTCAAAAATGGACTACTCCTCCACACCTCCTCCCGTCCATGCCAAACGGCGTTTTCTCTCAACTTTGGCATGCTCGGAGAGAAAAAAAGGCAGGTAAAGGTTGTGGATAAAAAAGTAAAAAATTGCCAAAATACTTTCTGGGCCCTCAAAAAAAGGCCTACTCCTCAACGCCTGCTCCCGTCCATGCCGAACCGCGTTTTCTATCAACTTTGGCATGCTCGGAGAGAGAAAAAAGGAAAAAAAGAAAAAAAAGGTCCAGTAAAGGTTGTGGATAAAAGTAACCGGCTTTGGAGAATTGCCTGAATCCTTCCGGCGCTGTGAAAAAAAAAGACCAAAAAAAAGACCTGGTCGTCAACGCCTGCTCCTGTCCATGCCAAACGGCGTTTTCCTCTCAACTTTGGCATGCTCGCTGAGGAAAAGGCAGGTAAAGGTTGTGGATAAAAAGTAAACGCGCTGTGGAGAATTGCCCAAATCGTTCAGGCGCCGTGAAAAAAAGAAAGACGTAGTCGTCAACGTCTGGTCCCGTCAATGGCGAAGGGCGTTTTCTCTCAACTTTGGCATGCTCGCTGAGGAAAAGGCAGGTAAAGGTTGTGGATAAAAGTCCGAAGAACCTCGCTACAATTGCCAAAATCTTTCCGCTGCCATTCAAAAATGGACTACTCCTCCACACCTCCTCCCGTCCATGCCAAACGGCGTTTTCTCTCAACTTTGGCATGCTCGGAGAGAAAAAAAGGCAGGTAAAGGTTGTGGATAAAAAAGTAAAAAATTGCCAAAATACTTTCTGGGCCCTCAAAAAAAGGCCTACTCCTCAACGCCTGCTCCCGTCCATGCCGAACCGCGTTTTCTATCAACTTTGGCATGCTCGGAGAGAGAAAAAAGGAAAAAAAGAAAAAAAAGGTCCAGTAAAGGTTGTGGATAAAAGTAACCGGCTTTGGAGAATTGCCTGAATCCTTCCGGCGCTGTGAAAAAAAAAGACCAAAAAAAAGACCTGGTCGTCAACGCCTGCTCCTGTCCATGCCAAACGGCGTTTTCCTCTCAACTTTGGCATGCTCGCTGAGGAAAAGGCAGGTAAAGGTTGTGGATAAAAAGTAAACGCGCTGTGGAGAATTGCCCAAATCGTTCAGGCGCCGTGAAAAAAAGAAAGACGTAGTCGTCAACGTCTGGTCCCGTCAATGGCGAAGGGCGTTTTCTCTCAACTTTGGCATGCTCGCTGAGGAAAAGGCAGGTAAAGGTTGTGGATAAAAGTCCGAAGAACCTCGCTACAATTGCCAAAATCTTTCCGCTGCCATTCAAAAATGGACTACTCCTCCACACCTCCTCCCGTCCATGCCAAACGGCGTTTTCTCTCAACTTTGGCATGCTCGGAGAGAAAAAAAGGCAGGTAAAGGTTGTGGATAAAAAAGTAAAAAATTGCCAAAATACTTTCTGGGCCCTCAAAAAAAGGCCTACTCCTCAACGCCTGCTCCCGTCCATGCCGAACCGCGTTTTCTATCAACTTTGGCATGCTCGGAGAGAGAAAAAAGGAAAAAAAGAAAAAAAAGGTCCAGTAAAGGTTGTGGATAAAAGTAACCGGCTTTGGAGAATTGCCTGAATCCTTCCGGCGCTGTGAAAAAAAAAGACCAAAAAAAAGACCTGGTCGTCAACGCCTGCTCCTGTCCATGCCAAACGGCGTTTTCCTCTCAACTTTGGCATGCTCGCTGAGGAAAAGGCAGGTAAAGGTTGTGGATAAAAAGTAAACGCGCTGTGGAGAATTGCCCAAATCGTTCAGGCGCCGTGAAAAAAAGAAAGACGTAGTCGTCAACGTCTGGTCCCGTCAATGGCGAAGGGCGTTTTCTCTCAACTTTGGCATGCTCGCTGAGGAAAAGGCAGGTAAAGGTTGTGGATAAAAGTCCGAAGAACCTCGCTACAATTGCCAAAATCTTTCCGCTGCCATTCAAAAATGGACTACTCCTCCACACCTCCTCCCGTCCATGCCAAACGGCGTTTTCTCTCAACTTTGGCATGCTCGGAGAGAAAAAAAGGCAGGTAAAGGTTGTGGATAAAAAAGTAAAAAATTGCCAAAATACTTTCTGGGCCCTCAAAAAAAGGCCTACTCCTCAACGCCTGCTCCCGTCCATGCCGAACCGCGTTTTCTATCAACTTTGGCATGCTCGGAGAGAGAAAAAAGGAAAAAAAGAAAAAAAAGGTCCAGTAAAGGTTGTGGATAAAAGTAACCGGCTTTGGAGAATTGCCTGAATCCTTCCGGCGCTGTGAAAAAAAAAGACCAAAAAAAAGACCTGGTCGTCAACGCCTGCTCCTGTCCATGCCAAACGGCGTTTTCCTCTCAACTTTGGCATGCTCGCTGAGGAAAAGGCAGGTAAAGGTTGTGGATAAAAAGTA
>NW_027468488.1:5000-7500 GCF_041734735.1 Babylonia areolata
TTGAGACAAGCATATGACTACTGGCAGGATCAACCAGAATGCAACCCGTATTCTGCGTGCCCCCGGAGACGGTTGCAGCGCCAGTTGGGACCGCTGCTCACAGAAACGAGGGCTGAGCTCTTTCCGTGGGCGGTCCGCGGCAGCACTATCAACTGAAACCACCGGACAACAGATTCAGGGCCTGAGAGTGCAACGAATCCATCGGTCTCGGCGGGAGGCGCGCCAAGAAGAAGAAGGAGGAGGAGGAGACCAGACCGGACCGGACCGGACCCCACCCTTTCTTCCTCCTCGACACCGTCTCCCGCCCGTTTCCACGTGCCGGACGACGCCCGGTTAGAGACGGGCGCGCCCTTGACGAGATGAAGCAGGCGTTACGCTTTGGGACGCCGAAGGGGCTGGGGAGCACCAACGACCGTCAGTGAGGGAGGAGAGAAAACGCTTCTCTCGACCCGTCGTCAGCGAACGCACCGAACCTTCTACGGACCGTGAGACGCCGGCCGACAAGCCGAGCCCCGGCAAAGGAAGCCCGGCGAGGCGGCCGTGCGCGTTCACACTTGGACGCGCAGGCGGGAAGCTCGGCAGCCGGGCGGGTAGCCTGCGGGGAGCTGGTGGGCTCCCGAGACTCCCGTCCCCCGACTCGGGCCTCGCACGCCGAGCGGTCGCTAGCTTGCCAGTGCAAAAGACAGAAGCGCGGGGGCAGTAAAGCCAGGCGGACGGGTCGACCGTTGCCGGCTGTGCGCCGACCGGAGCGATCCGCCACGCCACGCCGCGTCCCCCACAACCAGGGTGTCGCATAAGGCGCTGCGAAGGTGGACCTTGATCCACATTGGGCAGAGCCTGAGTTGAGGCCCCCCAGCACGTGCCTGGGGACCAGGCGTTGAGGAGTAGGCCTTTTTTTGAGGGCCCAGAAAGTATTTTGGCAATTGTAGCGAGGTTTTGGAGTTTTATCCACAACCTTTACCTGCCTTTTTTTCTCTCCGAGCATGCCAAAGTTGAGAGAAAACGCCGTTTGGCATGGACGGGAGGAGGTGTGGAGGAGTAGTCCATTTTTGAATGGCAGCGGAAAGATTTTGGCAATTGTAGCGAGGTTCTTCGGACTTTTATCCACAACCTTTACCTGCCTTTTCCTCAGCGAGCATGCCAAAGTTGAGAGAAAACGCCCTTCGCCATTGACGGGACCAGACGTTGACGACTACGTCTTTCTTTTTTTCACGGCGCCTGAACGATTTGGGCAATTCTCCACAGCGCGTTTACTTTTTATCCACAACCTTTACCTGCCTTTTCCTCAGCGAGCATGCCAAAGTTGAGAGGAAAACGCCGTTTGGCATGGACAGGAGCAGGCGTTGACGACCAGGTCTTTTTTTTGGTCTTTTTTTTTCACAGCGCCGGAAGGATTCAGGCAATTCTCCAAAGCCGGTTACTTTTATCCACAACCTTTACTGGACCTTTTTTTTCTTTTTTTCCTTTTTTCTCTCTCCGAGCATGCCAAAGTTGATAGAAAACGCGGTTCGGCATGGACGGGAGCAGGCGTTGAGGAGTAGGCCTTTTTTTGAGGGCCCAGAAAGTATTTTGGCAATTTTTTACTTTTTTATCCACAACCTTTACCTGCCTTTTTTTCTCTCCGAGCATGCCAAAGTTGAGAGAAAACGCCGTTTGGCATGGACGGGAGGAGGTGTGGAGGAGTAGTCCATTTTTGAATGGCAGCGGAAAGATTTTGGCAATTGTAGCGAGGTTCTTCGGACTTTTATCCACAACCTTTACCTGCCTTTTCCTCAGCGAGCATGCCAAAGTTGAGAGAAAACGCCCTTCGCCATTGACGGGACCAGACGTTGACGACTACGTCTTTCTTTTTTTCACGGCGCCTGAACGATTTGGGCAATTCTCCACAGCGCGTTTACTTTTTATCCACAACCTTTACCTGCCTTTTCCTCAGCGAGCATGCCAAAGTTGAGAGGAAAACGCCGTTTGGCATGGACAGGAGCAGGCGTTGACGACCAGGTCTTTTTTTTGGTCTTTTTTTTTCACAGCGCCGGAAGGATTCAGGCAATTCTCCAAAGCCGGTTACTTTTATCCACAACCTTTACTGGACCTTTTTTTTCTTTTTTTCCTTTTTTCTCTCTCCGAGCATGCCAAAGTTGATAGAAAACGCGGTTCGGCATGGACGGGAGCAGGCGTTGAGGAGTAGGCCTTTTTTTGAGGGCCCAGAAAGTATTTTGGCAATTTTTTACTTTTTTATCCACAACCTTTACCTGCCTTTTTTTCTCTCCGAGCATGCCAAAGTTGAGAGAAAACGCCGTTTGGCATGGACGGGAGGAGGTGTGGAGGAGTAGTCCATTTTTGAATGGCAGCGGAAAGATTTTGGCAATTGTAGCGAGGTTCTTCGGACTTTTATCCACAACCTTTACCTGCCTTTTCCTCAGCGAGCATGCCAAAGTTGAGAGAAAACGCCCTTCGCCATTGACGGGACCAGACGTTGACGACTACGTCTTTCTTTTTTTCA
>NW_027468488.1:17500-20000 GCF_041734735.1 Babylonia areolata
AGCATGCCAAAGTTGAGAGAAAACGCCGTTTGGCATGGACGGGAGGAGGTGTGGAGGAGTAGTCCATTTTTGAATGGCAGCGGAAAGATTTTGGCAATTGTAGCGAGGTTCTTCGGACTTTTATCCACAACCTTTACCTGCCTTTTCCTCAGCGAGCATGCCAAAGTTGAGAGAAAACGCCCTTCGCCATTGACGGGACCAGACGTTGACGACTACGTCTTTCTTTTTTTCACGGCGCCTGAACGATTTGGGCAATTCTCCACAGCGCGTTTACTTTTTATCCACAACCTTTACCTGCCTTTTCCTCAGCGAGCATGCCAAAGTTGAGAGGAAAACGCCGTTTGGCATGGACAGGAGCAGGCGTTGACGACCAGGTCTTTTTTTTGGTCTTTTTTTTTCACAGCGCCGGAAGGATTCAGGCAATTCTCCAAAGCCGGTTACTTTTATCCACAACCTTTACTGGACCTTTTTTTTCTTTTTTTCCTTTTTTCTCTCTCCGAGCATGCCAAAGTTGATAGAAAACGCGGTTCGGCATGGACGGGAGCAGGCGTTGAGGAGTAGGCCTTTTTTTGAGGGCCCAGAAAGTATTTTGGCAATTTTTTACTTTTTTATCCACAACCTTTACCTGCCTTTTTTTCTCTCCGAGCATGCCAAAGTTGAGAGAAAACGCCGTTTGGCATGGACGGGAGGAGGTGTGGAGGAGTAGTCCATTTTTGAATGGCAGCGGAAAGATTTTGGCAATTGTAGCGAGGTTCTTCGGACTTTTATCCACAACCTTTACCTGCCTTTTCCTCAGCGAGCATGCCAAAGTTGAGAGAAAACGCCCTTCGCCATTGACGGGACCAGACGTTGACGACTACGTCTTTCTTTTTTTCACGGCGCCTGAACGATTTGGGCAATTCTCCACAGCGCGTTTACTTTTTATCCACAACCTTTACCTGCCTTTTCCTCAGCGAGCATGCCAAAGTTGAGAGGAAAACGCCGTTTGGCATGGACAGGAGCAGGCGTTGACGACCAGGTCTTTTTTTTGGTCTTTTTTTTTCACAGCGCCGGAAGGATTCAGGCAATTCTCCAAAGCCGGTTACTTTTATCCACAACCTTTACTGGACCTTTTTTTTCTTTTTTTCCTTTTTTCTCTCTCCGAGCATGCCAAAGTTGATAGAAAACGCGGTTCGGCATGGACGGGAGCAGGCGTTGAGGAGTAGGCCTTTTTTTGAGGGCCCAGAAAGTATTTTGGCAATTTTTTACTTTTTTATCCACAACCTTTACCTGCCTTTTTTTCTCTCCGAGCATGCCAAAGTTGAGAGAAAACGCCGTTTGGCATGGACGGGAGGAGGTGTGGAGGAGTAGTCCATTTTTGAATGGCAGCGGAAAGATTTTGGCAATTGTAGCGAGGTTCTTCGGACTTTTATCCACAACCTTTACCTGCCTTTTCCTCAGCGAGCATGCCAAAGTTGAGAGAAAACGCCCTTCGCCATTGACGGGACCAGACGTTGACGACTACGTCTTTCTTTTTTTCACGGCGCCTGAACGATTTGGGCAATTCTCCACAGCGCGTTTACTTTTTATCCACAACCTTTACCTGCCTTTTCCTCAGCGAGCATGCCAAAGTTGAGAGGAAAACGCCGTTTGGCATGGACAGGAGCAGGCGTTGACGACCAGGTCTTTTTTTTGGTCTTTTTTTTTCACAGCGCCGGAAGGATTCAGGCAATTCTCCAAAGCCGGTTACTTTTATCCACAACCTTTACTGGACCTTTTTTTTCTTTTTTTCCTTTTTTCTCTCTCCGAGCATGCCAAAGTTGATAGAAAACGCGGTTCGGCATGGACGGGAGCAGGCGTTGAGGAGTAGGCCTTTTTTTGAGGGCCCAGAAAGTATTTTGGCAATTTTTTACTTTTTTATCCACAACCTTTACCTGCCTTTTTTTCTCTCCGAGCATGCCAAAGTTGAGAGAAAACGCCGTTTGGCATGGACGGGAGGAGGTGTGGAGGAGTAGTCCATTTTTGAATGGCAGCGGAAAGATTTTGGCAATTGTAGCGAGGTTCTTCGGACTTTTATCCACAACCTTTACCTGCCTTTTCCTCAGCGAGCATGCCAAAGTTGAGAGAAAACGCCCTTCGCCATTGACGGGACCAGACGTTGACGACTACGTCTTTCTTTTTTTCACGGCGCCTGAACGATTTGGGCAATTCTCCACAGCGCGTTTACTTTTTATCCACAACCTTTACCTGCCTTTTCCTCAGCGAGCATGCCAAAGTTGAGAGGAAAACGCCGTTTGGCATGGACAGGAGCAGGCGTTGACGACCAGGTCTTTTTTTTGGTCTTTTTTTTTCACAGCGCCGGAAGGATTCAGGCAATTCTCCAAAGCCGGTTACTTTTATCCACAACCTTTACTGGACCTTTTTTTTCTTTTTTTCCTTTTTTCTCTCTCCGAGCATGCCAAAGTTGATAGAAAACGCGGTTCGGCATGGACGGGAGCAGGCGTTGAGGAGTAGGCCTTTT
>NW_027468489.1:17500-20000 GCF_041734735.1 Babylonia areolata
CAAAAAAAAGACCTGGTCGTCAACGCCTGCTCCTGTCCATGCCAAACGGCGTTTTCCTCTCAACTTTGGCATGCTCGCTGAGGAAAAGGCAGGTAAAGGTTGTGGATAAAAAGTAAACGCGCTGTGGAGAATTGCCCAAATCGTTCAGGCGCCGTGAAAAAAAGAAAGACGTAGTCGTCAACGTCTGGTCCCGTCAATGGCGAAGGGCGTTTTCTCTCAACTTTGGCATGCTCGCTGAGGAAAAGGCAGGTAAAGGTTGTGGATAAAAGTCCGAAGAACCTCGCTACAATTGCCAAAATCTTTCCGCTGCCATTCAAAAATGGACTACTCCTCCACACCTCCTCCCGTCCATGCCAAACGGCGTTTTCTCTCAACTTTGGCATGCTCGGAGAGAAAAAAAGGCAGGTAAAGGTTGTGGATAAAAAAGTAAAAAATTGCCAAAATACTTTCTGGGCCCTCAAAAAAAGGCCTACTCCTCAACGCCTGCTCCCGTCCATGCCGAACCGCGTTTTCTATCAACTTTGGCATGCTCGGAGAGAGAAAAAAGGAAAAAAAGAAAAAAAAGGTCCAGTAAAGGTTGTGGATAAAAGTAACCGGCTTTGGAGAATTGCCTGAATCCTTCCGGCGCTGTGAAAAAAAAAGACCAAAAAAAAGACCTGGTCGTCAACGCCTGCTCCTGTCCATGCCAAACGGCGTTTTCCTCTCAACTTTGGCATGCTCGCTGAGGAAAAGGCAGGTAAAGGTTGTGGATAAAAAGTAAACGCGCTGTGGAGAATTGCCCAAATCGTTCAGGCGCCGTGAAAAAAAGAAAGACGTAGTCGTCAACGTCTGGTCCCGTCAATGGCGAAGGGCGTTTTCTCTCAACTTTGGCATGCTCGCTGAGGAAAAGGCAGGTAAAGGTTGTGGATAAAAGTCCGAAGAACCTCGCTACAATTGCCAAAATCTTTCCGCTGCCATTCAAAAATGGACTACTCCTCCACACCTCCTCCCGTCCATGCCAAACGGCGTTTTCTCTCAACTTTGGCATGCTCGGAGAGAAAAAAAGGCAGGTAAAGGTTGTGGATAAAAAAGTAAAAAATTGCCAAAATACTTTCTGGGCCCTCAAAAAAAGGCCTACTCCTCAACGCCTGCTCCCGTCCATGCCGAACCGCGTTTTCTATCAACTTTGGCATGCTCGGAGAGAGAAAAAAGGAAAAAAAGAAAAAAAAGGTCCAGTAAAGGTTGTGGATAAAAGTAACCGGCTTTGGAGAATTGCCTGAATCCTTCCGGCGCTGTGAAAAAAAAAGACCAAAAAAAAGACCTGGTCGTCAACGCCTGCTCCTGTCCATGCCAAACGGCGTTTTCCTCTCAACTTTGGCATGCTCGCTGAGGAAAAGGCAGGTAAAGGTTGTGGATAAAAAGTAAACGCGCTGTGGAGAATTGCCCAAATCGTTCAGGCGCCGTGAAAAAAAGAAAGACGTAGTCGTCAACGTCTGGTCCCGTCAATGGCGAAGGGCGTTTTCTCTCAACTTTGGCATGCTCGCTGAGGAAAAGGCAGGTAAAGGTTGTGGATAAAAGTCCGAAGAACCTCGCTACAATTGCCAAAATCTTTCCGCTGCCATTCAAAAATGGACTACTCCTCCACACCTCCTCCCGTCCATGCCAAACGGCGTTTTCTCTCAACTTTGGCATGCTCGGAGAGAAAAAAAGGCAGGTAAAGGTTGTGGATAAAACTCCAAAACCTCGCTACAATTGCCAAAATACTTTCTGGGCCCTCAAAAAAAGGCCTACTCCTCAACGCCTGGTCCCCAGGCACGTGCTGGGGGGCCTCAACTCAGGCTCTGCCCAATGTGGATCAAGGTCCACCTTCGCAGCGCCTTATGCGACACCCTGGTTGTGGGGGACGCGGCGTGGCGTGGCGGATCGCTCCGGTCGGCGCACAGCCGGCAACGGTCGACCCGTCCGCCTGGCTTTACTGCCCCCGCGCTTCTGTCTTTTGCACTGGCAAGCTAGCGACCGCTCGGCGTGCGAGGCCCGAGTCGGGGGACGGGAGTCTCGGGAGCCCACCAGCTCCCCGCAGGCTACCCGCCCGGCTGCCGAGCTTCCCGCCTGCGCGTCCAAGTGTGAACGCGCACGGCCGCCTCGCCGGGCTTCCTTTGCCGGGGCTCGGCTTGTCGGCCGGCGTCTCACGGTCCGTAGAAGGTTCGGTGCGTTCGCTGACGACGGGTCGAGAGAAGCGTTTTCTCTCCTCCCTCACTGACGGTCGTTGGTGCTCCCCAGCCCCTTCGGCGTCCCAAAGCGTAACGCCTGCTTCATCTCGTCAAGGGCGCGCCCGTCTCTAACCGGGCGTCGTCCGGCACGTGGAAACGGGCGGGAGACGGTGTCGAGGAGGAAGAAAGGGTGGGGTCCGGTCCGGTCCGGTCTGGTCTCCTCCTCCTCCTTCTTCTTCTTGGCGCGCCTCCCGCCGAGACCGATGGATTCGTTGCACTCTCAGGCCCTGAATCTGTTGTCCGGTGGTTTC
>NW_027468490.1:0-2500 GCF_041734735.1 Babylonia areolata
ATTTTTGAATGGCAGCGGAAAGATTTTGGCAATTGTAGCGAGGTTCTTCGGACTTTTATCCACAACCTTTACCTGCCTTTTCCTCAGCGAGCATGCCAAAGTTGAGAGAAAACGCCCTTCGCCATTGACGGGACCAGACGTTGACGACTACGTCTTTCTTTTTTTCACGGCGCCTGAACGATTTGGGCAATTCTCCACAGCGCGTTTACTTTTTATCCACAACCTTTACCTGCCTTTTCCTCAGCGAGCATGCCAAAGTTGAGAGGAAAACGCCGTTTGGCATGGACAGGAGCAGGCGTTGACGACCAGGTCTTTTTTTTGGTCTTTTTTTTTCACAGCGCCGGAAGGATTCAGGCAATTCTCCAAAGCCGGTTACTTTTATCCACAACCTTTACTGGACCTTTTTTTTCTTTTTTTCCTTTTTTCTCTCTCCGAGCATGCCAAAGTTGATAGAAAACGCGGTTCGGCATGGACGGGAGCAGGCGTTGAGGAGTAGGCCTTTTTTTGAGGGCCCAGAAAGTATTTTGGCAATTTTTTACTTTTTTATCCACAACCTTTACCTGCCTTTTTTTCTCTCCGAGCATGCCAAAGTTGAGAGAAAACGCCGTTTGGCATGGACGGGAGGAGGTGTGGAGGAGTAGTCCATTTTTGAATGGCAGCGGAAAGATTTTGGCAATTGTAGCGAGGTTCTTCGGACTTTTATCCACAACCTTTACCTGCCTTTTCCTCAGCGAGCATGCCAAAGTTGAGAGAAAACGCCCTTCGCCATTGACGGGACCAGACGTTGACGACTACGTCTTTCTTTTTTTCACGGCGCCTGAACGATTTGGGCAATTCTCCACAGCGCGTTTACTTTTTATCCACAACCTTTACCTGCCTTTTCCTCAGCGAGCATGCCAAAGTTGAGAGGAAAACGCCGTTTGGCATGGACAGGAGCAGGCGTTGACGACCAGGTCTTTTTTTTGGTCTTTTTTTTTCACAGCGCCGGAAGGATTCAGGCAATTCTCCAAAGCCGGTTACTTTTATCCACAACCTTTACTGGACCTTTTTTTTCTTTTTTTCCTTTTTTCTCTCTCCGAGCATGCCAAAGTTGATAGAAAACGCGGTTCGGCATGGACGGGAGCAGGCGTTGAGGAGTAGGCCTTTTTTTGAGGGCCCAGAAAGTATTTTGGCAATTTTTTACTTTTTTATCCACAACCTTTACCTGCCTTTTTTTCTCTCCGAGCATGCCAAAGTTGAGAGAAAACGCCGTTTGGCATGGACGGGAGGAGGTGTGGAGGAGTAGTCCATTTTTGAATGGCAGCGGAAAGATTTTGGCAATTGTAGCGAGGTTCTTCGGACTTTTATCCACAACCTTTACCTGCCTTTTCCTCAGCGAGCATGCCAAAGTTGAGAGAAAACGCCCTTCGCCATTGACGGGACCAGACGTTGACGACTACGTCTTTCTTTTTTTCACGGCGCCTGAACGATTTGGGCAATTCTCCACAGCGCGTTTACTTTTTATCCACAACCTTTACCTGCCTTTTCCTCAGCGAGCATGCCAAAGTTGAGAGGAAAACGCCGTTTGGCATGGACAGGAGCAGGCGTTGACGACCAGGTCTTTTTTTTGGTCTTTTTTTTTCACAGCGCCGGAAGGATTCAGGCAATTCTCCAAAGCCGGTTACTTTTATCCACAACCTTTACTGGACCTTTTTTTTCTTTTTTTCCTTTTTTCTCTCTCCGAGCATGCCAAAGTTGATAGAAAACGCGGTTCGGCATGGACGGGAGCAGGCGTTGAGGAGTAGGCCTTTTTTTGAGGGCCCAGAAAGTATTTTGGCAATTTTTTACTTTTTTATCCACAACCTTTACCTGCCTTTTTTTCTCTCCGAGCATGCCAAAGTTGAGAGAAAACGCCGTTTGGCATGGACGGGAGGAGGTGTGGAGGAGTAGTCCATTTTTGAATGGCAGCGGAAAGATTTTGGCAATTGTAGCGAGGTTCTTCGGACTTTTATCCACAACCTTTACCTGCCTTTTCCTCAGCGAGCATGCCAAAGTTGAGAGAAAACGCCCTTCGCCATTGACGGGACCAGACGTTGACGACTACGTCTTTCTTTTTTTCACGGCGCCTGAACGATTTGGGCAATTCTCCACAGCGCGTTTACTTTTTATCCACAACCTTTACCTGCCTTTTCCTCAGCGAGCATGCCAAAGTTGAGAGGAAAACGCCGTTTGGCATGGACAGGAGCAGGCGTTGACGACCAGGTCTTTTTTTTGGTCTTTTTTTTTCACAGCGCCGGAAGGATTCAGGCAATTCTCCAAAGCCGGTTACTTTTATCCACAACCTTTACTGGACCTTTTTTTTCTTTTTTTCCTTTTTTCTCTCTCCGAGCATGCCAAAGTTGATAGAAAACGCGGTTCGGCATGGACGGGAGCAGGCGTTGAGGAGTAGGCCTTTTTTTGAGGGCCCAGAAAGTATTTTGGCAATTTTTTACTTTTTTATCCACAACCTTTACCTGCCTTT
>NW_027468490.1:10000-15000 GCF_041734735.1 Babylonia areolata
TAGGGCAGACATTTGAAAGATGCGTCGCCGGCTCGAGGCCATGCGATCGGCACAAAGTTATCCAGAGTCACCAAAGGACGGGCAGAACCCGACTGGCTTTGAACTAATAAAAGCGCTCTTTCCCCGAGGGGTCGGAGCTGGTCGGCATGTATTAGCTCTAGAATTACCACAGTTATCCAAGTAAATTTGGATCATCTAAGGAACCTCGACTGATTTAATGAGCCATTCGCGGTTTCACCGTACGAGGGTGTGAACTTAGACATGCATGGCTTAATCTTTGAGACAAGCATATGACTACTGGCAGGATCAACCAGAATGCAACCCGTATTCTGCGTGCCCCCGGGAGACGGTTGCAGCGCCAGTTGGGACCGCTGCTCACAGAAACGAGGGCTGAGCTCTTTCCGTGGGCGGTCCGCGGCAGCACTATCAACTGAAACCACCGGACAACAGATTCAGGGCCTGAGAGTGCAACGAATCCATCGGTCTCGGCGGGAGGCGCGCCAAGAAGAAGAAGGAGGAGGAGGAGACCAGACCGGACCGGACCGGACCCCACCCTTTCTTCCTCCTCGACACCGTCTCCCGCCCGTTTCCACGTGCCGGACGACGCCCGGTTAGAGACGGGCGCGCCCTTGACGAGATGAAGCAGGCGTTACGCTTTGGGACGCCGAAGGGGCTGGGGAGCACCAACGACCGTCAGTGAGGGAGGAGAGAAAACGCTTCTCTCGACCCGTCGTCAGCGAACGCACCGAACCTTCTACGGACCGTGAGACGCCGGCCGACAAGCCGAGCCCCGGCAAAGGAAGCCCGGCGAGGCGGCCGTGCGCGTTCACACTTGGACGCGCAGGCGGGAAGCTCGGCAGCCGGGCGGGTAGCCTGCGGGGAGCTGGTGGGCTCCCGAGACTCCCGTCCCCCGACTCGGGCCTCGCACGCCGAGCGGTCGCTAGCTTGCCAGTGCAAAAGACAGAAGCGCGGGGGCAGTAAAGCCAGGCGGACGGGTCGACCGTTGCCGGCTGTGCGCCGACCGGAGCGATCCGCCACGCCACGCCGCGTCCCCCACAACCAGGGTGTCGCATAAGGCGCTGCGAAGGTGGACCTTGATCCACATTGGGCAGAGCCTGAGTTGAGGCCCCCCAGCACGTGCCTGGGGACCAGGCGTTGAGGAGTAGGCCTTTTTTTGAGGGCCCAGAAAGTATTTTGGCAATTGTAGCGAGGTTTTGGAGTTTTATCCACAACCTTTACCTGCCTTTTTTTCTCTCCGAGCATGCCAAAGTTGAGAGAAAACGCCGTTTGGCATGGACGGGAGGAGGTGTGGAGGAGTAGTCCATTTTTGAATGGCAGCGGAAAGATTTTGGCAATTGTAGCGAGGTTCTTCGGACTTTTATCCACAACCTTTACCTGCCTTTTCCTCAGCGAGCATGCCAAAGTTGAGAGAAAACGCCCTTCGCCATTGACGGGACCAGACGTTGACGACTACGTCTTTCTTTTTTTCACGGCGCCTGAACGATTTGGGCAATTCTCCACAGCGCGTTTACTTTTTATCCACAACCTTTACCTGCCTTTTCCTCAGCGAGCATGCCAAAGTTGAGAGGAAAACGCCGTTTGGCATGGACAGGAGCAGGCGTTGACGACCAGGTCTTTTTTTTGGTCTTTTTTTTTCACAGCGCCGGAAGGATTCAGGCAATTCTCCAAAGCCGGTTACTTTTATCCACAACCTTTACTGGACCTTTTTTTTCTTTTTTTCCTTTTTTCTCTCTCCGAGCATGCCAAAGTTGATAGAAAACGCGGTTCGGCATGGACGGGAGCAGGCGTTGAGGAGTAGGCCTTTTTTTGAGGGCCCAGAAAGTATTTTGGCAATTTTTTACTTTTTTATCCACAACCTTTACCTGCCTTTTTTTCTCTCCGAGCATGCCAAAGTTGAGAGAAAACGCCGTTTGGCATGGACGGGAGGAGGTGTGGAGGAGTAGTCCATTTTTGAATGGCAGCGGAAAGATTTTGGCAATTGTAGCGAGGTTCTTCGGACTTTTATCCACAACCTTTACCTGCCTTTTCCTCAGCGAGCATGCCAAAGTTGAGAGAAAACGCCCTTCGCCATTGACGGGACCAGACGTTGACGACTACGTCTTTCTTTTTTTCACGGCGCCTGAACGATTTGGGCAATTCTCCACAGCGCGTTTACTTTTTATCCACAACCTTTACCTGCCTTTTCCTCAGCGAGCATGCCAAAGTTGAGAGGAAAACGCCGTTTGGCATGGACAGGAGCAGGCGTTGACGACCAGGTCTTTTTTTTGGTCTTTTTTTTTCACAGCGCCGGAAGGATTCAGGCAATTCTCCAAAGCCGGTTACTTTTATCCACAACCTTTACTGGACCTTTTTTTTCTTTTTTTCCTTTTTTCTCTCTCCGAGCATGCCAAAGTTGATAGAAAACGCGGTTCGGCATGGACGGGAGCAGGCGTTGAGGAGTAGGCCTTTTTTTGAGGGCCCAGAAAGTATTTTGGCAATTTTTTACTTTTTTATCCACAACCTTTACCTGCCTTTTTTTCTCTCCGAGCATGCCAAAGTTGAGAGAAAACGCCGTTTGGCATGGACGGGAGGAGGTGTGGAGGAGTAGTCCATTTTTGAATGGCAGCGGAAAGATTTTGGCAATTGTAGCGAGGTTCTTCGGACTTTTATCCACAACCTTTACCTGCCTTTTCCTCAGCGAGCATGCCAAAGTTGAGAGAAAACGCCCTTCGCCATTGACGGGACCAGACGTTGACGACTACGTCTTTCTTTTTTTCACGGCGCCTGAACGATTTGGGCAATTCTCCACAGCGCGTTTACTTTTTATCCACAACCTTTACCTGCCTTTTCCTCAGCGAGCATGCCAAAGTTGAGAGGAAAACGCCGTTTGGCATGGACAGGAGCAGGCGTTGACGACCAGGTCTTTTTTTTGGTCTTTTTTTTTCACAGCGCCGGAAGGATTCAGGCAATTCTCCAAAGCCGGTTACTTTTATCCACAACCTTTACTGGACCTTTTTTTTCTTTTTTTCCTTTTTTCTCTCTCCGAGCATGCCAAAGTTGATAGAAAACGCGGTTCGGCATGGACGGGAGCAGGCGTTGAGGAGTAGGCCTTTTTTTGAGGGCCCAGAAAGTATTTTGGCAATTTTTTACTTTTTTATCCACAACCTTTACCTGCCTTTTTTTCTCTCCGAGCATGCCAAAGTTGAGAGAAAACGCCGTTTGGCATGGACGGGAGGAGGTGTGGAGGAGTAGTCCATTTTTGAATGGCAGCGGAAAGATTTTGGCAATTGTAGCGAGGTTCTTCGGACTTTTATCCACAACCTTTACCTGCCTTTTCCTCAGCGAGCATGCCAAAGTTGAGAGAAAACGCCCTTCGCCATTGACGGGACCAGACGTTGACGACTACGTCTTTCTTTTTTTCACGGCGCCTGAACGATTTGGGCAATTCTCCACAGCGCGTTTACTTTTTATCCACAACCTTTACCTGCCTTTTCCTCAGCGAGCATGCCAAAGTTGAGAGGAAAACGCCGTTTGGCATGGACAGGAGCAGGCGTTGACGACCAGGTCTTTTTTTTGGTCTTTTTTTTTCACAGCGCCGGAAGGATTCAGGCAATTCTCCAAAGCCGGTTACTTTTATCCACAACCTTTACTGGACCTTTTTTTTCTTTTTTTCCTTTTTTCTCTCTCCGAGCATGCCAAAGTTGATAGAAAACGCGGTTCGGCATGGACGGGAGCAGGCGTTGAGGAGTAGGCCTTTTTTTGAGGGCCCAGAAAGTATTTTGGCAATTTTTTACTTTTTTATCCACAACCTTTACCTGCCTTTTTTTCTCTCCGAGCATGCCAAAGTTGAGAGAAAACGCCGTTTGGCATGGACGGGAGGAGGTGTGGAGGAGTAGTCCATTTTTGAATGGCAGCGGAAAGATTTTGGCAATTGTAGCGAGGTTCTTCGGACTTTTATCCACAACCTTTACCTGCCTTTTCCTCAGCGAGCATGCCAAAGTTGAGAGAAAACGCCCTTCGCCATTGACGGGACCAGACGTTGACGACTACGTCTTTCTTTTTTTCACGGCGCCTGAACGATTTGGGCAATTCTCCACAGCGCGTTTACTTTTTATCCACAACCTTTACCTGCCTTTTCCTCAGCGAGCATGCCAAAGTTGAGAGGAAAACGCCGTTTGGCATGGACAGGAGCAGGCGTTGACGACCAGGTCTTTTTTTTGGTCTTTTTTTTTCACAGCGCCGGAAGGATTCAGGCAATTCTCCAAAGCCGGTTACTTTTATCCACAACCTTTACTGGACCTTTTTTTTCTTTTTTTCCTTTTTTCTCTCTCCGAGCATGCCAAAGTTGATAGAAAACGCGGTTCGGCATGGACGGGAGCAGGCGTTGAGGAGTAGGCCTTTTTTTGAGGGCCCAGAAAGTATTTTGGCAATTTTTTACTTTTTTATCCACAACCTTTACCTGCCTTTTTTTCTCTCCGAGCATGCCAAAGTTGAGAGAAAACGCCGTTTGGCATGGACGGGAGGAGGTGTGGAGGAGTAGTCCATTTTTGAATGGCAGCGGAAAGATTTTGGCAATTGTAGCGAGGTTCTTCGGACTTTTATCCACAACCTTTACCTGCCTTTTCCTCAGCGAGCATGCCAAAGTTGAGAGAAAACGCCCTTCGCCATTGACGGGACCAGACGTTGACGACTACGTCTTTCTTTTTTTCACGGCGCCTGAACGATTTGGGCAATTCTCCACAGCGCGTTTACTTTTTATCCACAACCTTTACCTGCCTTTTCCTCAGCGAGCATGCCAAAGTTGAGAGGAAAACGCCGTTTGGCATGGACAGGAGCAGGCGTTGACGACCAGGTCTTTTTTTTGGTCTTTTTTTTTCACAGCGCCGGAAGGATTCAGGCAATTCTCCAAAGCCGGTTACTTTTATCCACAACCTTTACTGGACCTTTTTTTTCTTTTTTTCCTTTTTTCTCTCTCCGAGCATGCCAAAGTTGATAGAAAA
>NW_027468491.1:2500-5000 GCF_041734735.1 Babylonia areolata
GACGGTTGCAGCGCCAGTTGGGACCGCTGCTCACAGAAACGAGGGCTGAGCTCTTTCCGTGGGCGGTCCGCGGCAGCACTATCAACTGAAACCACCGGACAACAGATTCAGGGCCTGAGAGTGCAACGAATCCATCGGTCTCGGCGGGAGGCGCGCCAAGAAGAAGAAGGAGGAGGAGGAGACCAGACCGGACCGGACCGGACCCCACCCTTTCTTCCTCCTCGACACCGTCTCCCGCCCGTTTCCACGTGCCGGACGACGCCCGGTTAGAGACGGGCGCGCCCTTGACGAGATGAAGCAGGCGTTACGCTTTGGGACGCCGAAGGGGCTGGGGAGCACCAACGACCGTCAGTGAGGGAGGAGAGAAAACGCTTCTCTCGACCCGTCGTCAGCGAACGCACCGAACCTTCTACGGACCGTGAGACGCCGGCCGACAAGCCGAGCCCCGGCAAAGGAAGCCCGGCGAGGCGGCCGTGCGCGTTCACACTTGGACGCGCAGGCGGGAAGCTCGGCAGCCGGGCGGGTAGCCTGCGGGGAGCTGGTGGGCTCCCGAGACTCCCGTCCCCCGACTCGGGCCTCGCACGCCGAGCGGTCGCTAGCTTGCCAGTGCAAAAGACAGAAGCGCGGGGGCAGTAAAGCCAGGCGGACGGGTCGACCGTTGCCGGCTGTGCGCCGACCGGAGCGATCCGCCACGCCACGCCGCGTCCCCCACAACCAGGGTGTCGCATAAGGCGCTGCGAAGGTGGACCTTGATCCACATTGGGCAGAGCCTGAGTTGAGGCCCCCCAGCACGTGCCTGGGGACCAGGCGTTGAGGAGTAGGCCTTTTTTTGAGGGCCCAGAAAGTATTTTGGCAATTGTAGCGAGGTTTTGGAGTTTTATCCACAACCTTTACCTGCCTTTTTTTCTTTTTTTCCTTTTTTCTCTCTCCGAGCATGCCAAAGTTGATAGAAAACGCGGTTCGGCATGGACGGGAGCAGGCGTTGAGGAGTAGGCCTTTTTTTGAGGGCCCAGAAAGTATTTTGGCAATTTTTTACTTTTTTATCCACAACCTTTACCTGCCTTTTTTTCTCTCCGAGCATGCCAAAGTTGAGAGAAAACGCCGTTTGGCATGGACGGGAGGAGGTGTGGAGGAGTAGTCCATTTTTGAATGGCAGCGGAAAGATTTTGGCAATTGTAGCGAGGTTCTTCGGACTTTTATCCACAACCTTTACCTGCCTTTTCCTCAGCGAGCATGCCAAAGTTGAGAGAAAACGCCCTTCGCCATTGACGGGACCAGACGTTGACGACTACGTCTTTCTTTTTTTCACGGCGCCTGAACGATTTGGGCAATTCTCCACAGCGCGTTTACTTTTTATCCACAACCTTTACCTGCCTTTTCCTCAGCGAGCATGCCAAAGTTGAGAGGAAAACGCCGTTTGGCATGGACAGGAGCAGGCGTTGACGACCAGGTCTTTTTTTTGGTCTTTTTTTTCACAGCGCCGGAAGGATTCAGGCAATTCTCCAAAGCCGGTTACTTTTATCCACAACCTTTACTGGACCTTTTTTTCTTTTTTTCCTTTTTTCTCTCTCCGAGCATGCCAAAGTTGATAGAAAACGCGGTTCGGCATGGACGGGAGCAGGCGTTGAGGAGTAGGCCTTTTTTTGAGGGCCCAGAAAGTATTTTGGCAATTTTTTACTTTTTTATCCACAACCTTTACCTGCCTTTTTTTCTCTCCGAGCATGCCAAAGTTGAGAGAAAACGCCGTTTGGCATGGACGGGAGGAGGTGTGGAGGAGTAGTCCATTTTTGAATGGCAGCGGAAAGATTTTGGCAATTGTAGCGAGGTTCTTCGGACTTTTATCCACAACCTTTACCTGCCTTTTCCTCAGCGAGCATGCCAAAGTTGAGAGGAAAACGCCGTTTGGCATGGACAGGAGCAGGCGTTGACGACCAGGTCTTTTTTTTGGTCTTTTTTTTTCACAGCGCCGGAAGGATTCAGGCAATTCTCCAAAGCCGGTTACTTTTATCCACAACCTTTACTGGACCTTTTTTTTCTTTTTTTCCTTTTTTCTCTCTCCGAGCATGCCAAAGTTGATAGAAAACGCGGTTCGGCATGGACGGGAGCAGGCGTTGAGGAGTAGGCCTTTTTTTGAGGGCCCAGAAAGTATTTTGGCAATTTTTTACTTTTTTATCCACAACCTTTACCTGCCTTTTTTTCTCTCCGAGCATGCCAAAGTTGAGAGAAAACGCCGTTTGGCATGGACGGGAGGAGGTGTGGAGGAGTAGTCCATTTTTGAATGGCAGCGGAAAGATTTTGGCAATTGTAGCGAGGTTCTTCGGACTTTTATCCACAACCTTTACCTGCCTTTTCCTCAGCGAGCATGCCAAAGTTGAGAGGAAAACGCCGTTTGGCATGGACAGGAGCAGGCGTTGACGACCAGGTCTTTTTTTTGGTCTTTTTTTTTCACAGCGCCGGAAGGATTCAGGCAATTCTCCAAAGCCGGTTACTTTTATCCACA
>NW_027468491.1:15000-17500 GCF_041734735.1 Babylonia areolata
TGGAGGAGTAGTCCATTTTTGAATGGCAGCGGAAAGATTTTGGCAATTGTAGCGAGGTTTTACTTTTATCCACAACCTTTACCTGCCTTTTCCTCAGCGAGCATGCCAAAGTTGAGAGGAAAACGCCGTTTGGCATGGACAGGAGCAGGCGTTGACGACCAGGTCTTTTTTTTGGTCTTTTTTTTTCACAGCGCCGGAAGGATTCAGGCAATTCTCCAAAGCCGGTTACTTTTATCCACAACCTTTACTGGACCTTTTTTTTCTTTTTTTCCTTTTTTCTCTCTCCGAGCATGCCAAAGTTGATAGAAAACGCGGTTCGGCATGGACGGGAGCAGGCGTTGAGGAGTAGGCCTTTTTTTGAGGGCCCAGAAAGTATTTTGGCAATTTTTTACTTTTTTATCCACAACCTTTACCTGCCTTTTTTTCTCTCCGAGCATGCCAAAGTTGAGAGAAAACGCCGTTTGGCATGGACGGGAGGAGGTGTGGAGGAGTAGTCCATTTTTGAATGGCAGCGGAAAGATTTTGGCAATTGTAGCGAGGTTCTTCGGACTTTTATCCACAACCTTTACCTGCCTTTTCCTCAGCGAGCATGCCAAAGTTGAGAGGAAAACGCCGTTTGGCATGGACAGGAGCAGGCGTTGACGACCAGGTCTTTTTTTGGTCTTTTTTTTTCACAGCGCCGGAAGGATTCAGGCAATTCTCCAAAGCCGGTTACTTTTATCCACAACCTTTACTGGACCTTTTTTTTCTTTTTTTCCTTTTTTCTCTCTCCGAGCATGCCAAAGTTGATAGAAAACGCGGTTCGGCATGGACGGGAGCAGGCGTTGAGGAGTAGGCCTTTTTTTGAGGGCCCAGAAAGTATTTTGGCAATTTTTTACTTTTTTATCCACAACCTTTACCTGCCTTTTTTTCTCTCCGAGCATGCCAAAGTTGAGAGAAAACGCCGTTTGGCATGGACGGGAGGAGGTGTGGAGGAGTAGTCCATTTTTGAATGGCAGCGGAAAGATTTTGGCAATTGTAGCGAGGTTCTTCGGACTTTTATCCACAACCTTTACCTGCCTTTTCCTCAGCGAGCATGCCAAAGTTGAGAGGAAAACGCCGTTTGGCATGGACAGGAGCAGGCGTTGACGACCAGGTCTTTTTTTTGGTCTTTTTTTTTCACAGCGCCGGAAGGATTCAGGCAATTCTCCAAAGCCGGTTACTTTTATCCACAACCTTTACTGGACCTTTTTTTCTTTTTTTTCCTTTTTTCTCTCTCCGAGCATGCCAAAGTTGATAGAAAACGCGGTTCGGCATGGACGGGAGCAGGCGTTGAGGAGTAGGCCTTTTTTTGAGGGCCAGAAAGTATTTTGGCAATTTTTTACTTTTTTATCCACAACCTTTACCTGCCTTTTTTTCTCTCCGAGCATGCCAAAGTTGAGAGAAAACGCCGTTTGGCATGGACGGGAGGAGGTGTGGAGGAGTAGTCCATTTTTGAATGGCAGCGGAAAGATTTGGCAATTGTAGCGAGGTTCTTCGGACTTTTATCCACAACCTTTACCTGCCTTTTCCTCAGCGAGCATGCCAAAGTTGAGAGGAAAACGCCGTTTGGCATGGACAGGAGCAGGCGTTGACGACCAGGTCTTTTTTTTGGTCTTTTTTTTTCACAGCGCCGGAAGGATTCAGGCAATTCTCCAAAGCCGGTTACTTTTATCCACAACCTTTACTGGACCTT
Source organism: Babylonia areolata (assembly GCF_041734735.1). NCBI lineage: Eukaryota > Metazoa > Mollusca > Gastropoda > Neogastropoda > Buccinidae > Babylonia > Babylonia areolata. The sequence continues at coordinate 16,715 of NW_027468491.1, forward strand.
TTTTTTCTTTTTTTCCTTTTTTCTCTCTCCGAGCATGCCAAAGTTGATAGAAAACGCGGTTCGGCATGGACGGGAGCAGGCGTTGAGGAGTAGGCCTTTTTTTGAGGGCCCAGAAAGTATTTTGGCAATTTTTTACTTTTTTATCCACAACCTTTACCTGCCTTTTTTTCTCTCCGAGCATGCCAAAGTTGAGAGAAAACGCCGTTTGGCATGGACGGGAGGAGGTGTGGAGGAGTAGTCCATTTTTGAATGGCAGCGGAAAGATTTTGGCAATTGTAGCGAGGTTCTTCGGACTTTTATCCACAACCTTTACCTGCCTTTTCCTCAGCGAGCATGCCAAAGTTGAGAGAAAACGCCCTTCGCCATTGACGGGACCAGACGTTGACGACTACGTCTTTCTTTTTTTCACGGCGCCTGAACGATTTGGGCAATTCTCCACAGCGCGTTTACTTTTTATCCACAACCTTTACCTGCCTTTTCCTCAGCGAGCATGCCAAAGTTGAGAGGAAAACGCCGTTTGGCATGGACAGGAGCAGGCGTTGACGACCAGGTCTTTTTTTTGGTCTTTTTTTTTCACAGCGCCGGAAGGATTCAGGCAATTCTCCAAAGCCGGTTACTTTTATCCACAACCTTTACTGGACCTTTTTTTTCTTTTTTTCCTTTTTTCTCTCTCCGAGCATGCCAAAGTTGATAGAAAACGCGGTTCGGCATGGACGGGAGCAGGCGTTGAGGAGTAGGCCTTTTTTTGAGGGCCCAGAAAGTATTTTGGCAATTTTTTACTTTTTT
>NW_027468492.1:15000-17500 GCF_041734735.1 Babylonia areolata
CTAAACGATCAAGTTCGAGCGTCTTCTCGACCGTCGGGCCGCCCCGCGGTGAAGGGCGGGCCGAGACCAAATCCGAGGCCCTCACTAAAACCGTTCAATCGGTAGTACGCGACGGGCGGTGTGTACAAGGGCAGGGACGTAATCAACGCGAGCTTTGACTCGCGCCTTACTGGGAATTCCTCGTTCATGGGGAACAATTTCAAGCCCCAATCCCTATCACGAAGGAGATTCAACGGGTTTCCCAACCCTTACGGGCCAGGGAGGAAAGCCACGCTGATTCCTTCGAGTGTAGGCGCGCGTGCGGCCCCGGACATCTAAGGGCATCACAGACCTGTTATTGCTCAATCTCGTGTGGCTAAACGCCCACTTGTCCCTCTAAGAAGTTAGCGCCCGACGCCCGTGAAGGATCGGCGAACTATTTAGTAGGCTAGAGTCTGTTCGTTATCGGAATAACCAGACAAATCGCTCCACCAACTAAGAACGGCCATGCACCACCCACCCACCTGAATCAAGAAAGAGCTATCAATCTGTCAATCCTTACAGTGTCCGGACCGGGTGAGTTTTCCCGTGTAGCAGTCAAACTTAAGCCGCAGGCTCCACTCCTGGTGGTGCCCTTCCGTCAATTCCTTTTAAGTTTCAGCTTTGCAACCATACTTCCCCCGGAACCCGAAAACTTTGGTTTCCCGGATAGCTGCCGCAGAGTCGATGAAGCAACACCCAGCGAATCGCTAGTTGGCAATCGTTTATGGTCAGAACTACGACGGTATCTGATCGTCTTCGAACCTTGACTTTCGTTCTTGACTAATGAAAACATGCTTGGCAAATGCTTTCGCAGTTGTTCGTATTGCGATGATCCAAGAATTTCACTCCTAACACCGCAATTACGGATGCCCCCCCCCGTCTGTCCCTCTTAATCATTACCTCCGTGTTCCGAAAAACCCCAGCAAAATAGAACCGAGCGTCCTTTTCCATTATTCCATTGCACCATTATTCAGGCAACGTGCCTGCTTTGACACTCTAATTTCTTCAAAGTAAACGTTCGGCCACCCAAAACGCTCAATGAAGAGCACCATGGGCTGAACAACCGGGAAGCGTAGGATGGGAAACAAAACACACAGTGACCGCCGCGAGGCGGACCGTGCGCCCATGCCTGAGATCCAACTACGAGCTTTTTAATCGCAACAACTTTAGTATACGCTATTGGAGCTGGAATTACCGCGGCTGCTGGCACCAGACTTGCCCTCCAATAGATCCTCGTTAAAGGGTTTAAAGTGTACTCATTCCAATTACGGAGCCTCAAAAGAGTTCCGTATTGTTATTTTTCGTCACTACCTCCCCGTGCCAGGAGTGGGTAAGTTGCGCGCCTGCTGCCTTCCTTGGATGTGGTAGCCGTTTCTCATGCTCCCTCTCCGGAATCGAACCCTGATTCCCGCTACCCGTTGCTAACATGGTAGGCAGATCACGTACCATCGTCATTTGATAGGGCAGACATTTGAAAGATGCGTCGCCGGCTCGAGGCCCATGCGCTCGGCACCAAGTTATTCCAGAGGCTCACCAAAGGACGGGCAGAACCCGACTGGCTTTGAACTAATAAAGCGCTCTTTCCCCGAGGGGTCGGAGCTGGTCGGCATGTATTAGCTCTAGAATTACCACAGTTATCCAAGTAAATTTGGATCATCTAAGCGAACCTCGACTGATTTAATGAGCCCATTCGCGGTTCTCACCGTACGAGGGTGTGAACTTAGAACATGCATGGCTTAATCTTGAGACAAGCATATGACTACTGGCAGGATCAACCAGAATGCAACCCGTATTCTGCGTGCCCCCGGGAGACGGTTTGCAGCGCCAGTTGGGACCGCTGCTCCACAGAAACGAGGGCTGAGCTCTTTCCGTGGGCGGTCCGCGGCAGCACTATCAACTGAAACCACCGGACAACAGATTCAGGGCCTGAGAGTGCAACGAATCCATCGGTCTCGGCGGGAGGCGCGCCAAGAAGAAGAAGGAGGAGGAGGAGACCAGACCGGACCGGACCGGACCCCACCCTTTCTTCCTCCTCGACACCGTCTCCCGCCCGTTTCCACGTGCCGGACGACGCCCGGTTAGAGACGGGCGCCGCCCTTGACGAGATGAAGCAGGCGTTACGCTTTGGGACGCCGAAGGGGCTGGGGAGCACCAACGACCGTCAGTGAGGGAGGAGAGGAAAACGCTTCTCTCGACCCGTCGTCAGCGAACGCACCGAACCTTCTACGGACCGTGAGGACGCCGGCCGACAAGCCGAGCCCCGGCAAAGGAAGCCCGGCGAGGCGGCCGTGCGCGTTCACACTGGACGCGCAGGCGGGAAGCTCGGCAGCCGGGCGGGTAGCCTGCGGGAGCTGGTGGGCTCCCGAGACTCCCGTCCCCCCGACTCGGGCCTCGCACGCCGAGCGGTCGCTAGCTTGCCAGTGCAAAAGACAGAAGCGCGGGGGCAGTAAAGCCAGGCGGACGGGTCGACCGTTTGCCG
>NW_027468493.1:7500-10000 GCF_041734735.1 Babylonia areolata
GGCCTCGCACGCCGAGCGGTCGCTAGCTTGCCAGTGCAAAAGACAGAAGCGCGGGGGCAGTAAAGCCAGGCGGACGGGTCGACCGTTGCCGGCTGTGCGCCGACCGGAGCGATCCGCCACGCCACGCCGCGTCCCCCACAACCAGGGTGTCGCATAAGGCGCTGCGAAGGTGGACCTTGATCCACATTGGGCAGAGCCTGAGTTGAGGCCCCCAGCACGTGCCTGGGGACCAGGCGTTGAGGAGTAGGCCTTTTTTTGAGGGCCCAGAAAGTATTTTGGCAATTGTAGCGAGGTTTTGGAGTTTTATCCACAACCTTTACCTGCCTTTTTTTCTCTCCGAGCATGCCAAAGTTGAGAGAAAACGCCGTTTGGCATGGACGGGAGGAGGTGTGGAGGAGTAGTCCATTTTTGAATGGCAGCGGAAAGATTTTGGCAATTGTAGCGAGGTTCTTCGGACTTTTATCCACAACCTTTACCTGCCTTTTCCTCAGCGAGCATGCCAAAGTTGAGAGGAAAACGCCGTTTGGCATGGACAGGAGCAGGCGTTGACGACCAGGGGTCTTTTTTTTTCACAGCGCCGGAAGGATTCAGGCAATTCTCCAAAGCCGGTTACTTTTATCCACAACCTTTACTGACCTTTTTTTCTTTTTTTCCTTTTTTCTCTCTCCGAGCATGCCAAAGTTGATAGAAAACGCGGTTCGGCATGGACGGGAGCAGGCGTTGAGGAGTAGGCCTTTTTTTGAGGGCCCAGAAAGTATTTTGGCAATTTTTTACTTTTTTATCCACAACCTTTACCTGCCTTTTTTTCTCTCCGAGCATGCCAAAGTTGAGAGAAAACGCCGTTTGGCATGGACGGGAGGAGGTGTGGAGGAGTAGTCCATTTTTGAATGGCAGCGGAAAGATTTTGGCAATTGTAGCGAGGTTCTTCGGACTTTTATCCACAACCTTTACCTGCCTTTTCCTCAGCGAGCATGCCAAAGTTGAGAGAAAACGCCCTTCGCCATTGACGGGACCAGACGTTGACGACTACGTCTTTCTTTTTTTCACGGCGCCTGAACGATTTGGGCAATTCTCCACAGCGCGTTTACTTTTTATCCACAACCTTTACCTGCCTTTTCCTCAGCGAGCATGCCAAAGTTGAGAGGAAAACGCCGTTTGGCATGGACAGGAGCAGGCGTTGACGACCAGGTCTTTTTTTTGGTCTTTTTTTTTCACAGCGCCGGAAGGATTCAGGCAATTCTCCAAAGCCGGTTACTTTTATCCACAACCTTTACTGGACCTTTTTTTTCTTTTTTTCCTTTTTTCTCTCTCCGAGCATGCCAAAGTTGATAGAAAACGCGGTTCGGCATGGACGGGAGCAGGCGTTGAGGAGTAGGCCTTTTTTTGAGGGCCCAGAAAGTATTTTGGCAATTTTTTACTTTTTTATCCACAACCTTTACCTGCCTTTTTTTCTCTCCGAGCATGCCAAAGTTGAGAGAAAACGCCGTTTGGCATGGACGGGAGGAGGTGTGGAGGAGTAGTCCATTTTTGAATGGCAGCGGAAAGATTTTGGCAATTGTAGCGAGGTTCTTCGGACTTTTATCCACAACCTTTACCTGCCTTTTCCTCAGCGAGCATGCCAAAGTTGAGAGAAAACGCCCTTCGCCATTGACGGGACCAGACGTTGACGACTACGTCTTTCTTTTTTTCACGGCGCCTGAACGATTTGGGCAATTCTCCACAGCGCGTTTACTTTTTATCCACAACCTTTACCTGCCTTTTCCTCAGCGAGCATGCCAAAGTTGAGAGGAAAACGCCGTTTGGCATGGACAGGAGCAGGCGTTGACGACCAGGTCTTTTTTTTGGTCTTTTTTTTTCACAGCGCCGGAAGGATTCAGGCAATTCTCCAAAGCCGGTTACTTTTATCCACAACCTTTACTGGACCTTTTTTTTCTTTTTTTCCTTTTTTCTCTCTCCGAGCATGCCAAAGTTGATAGAAAACGCGGTTCGGCATGGACGGGAGCAGGCGTTGAGGAGTAGGCCTTTTTTGAGGGCCCAGAAAGTATTTTGGCAATTTTTTACTTTTTTATCCACAACCTTTACCTGCCTTTTTTTCTCTCCGAGCATGCCAAAGTTGAGAGAAAACGCCGTTTGGCATGGACGGGAGGAGGTGTGGAGGAGTAGTCCATTTTTGAATGGCAGCGGAAAGATTTTGGCAATTGTAGCGAGGTTCTTCGGACTTTTATCCACAACCTTTACCTGCCTTTTCCTCAGCGAGCATGCCAAAGTTGAGAGAAAACGCCCTTCGCCATTGACGGGACCAGACGTTGACGACTACGTCTTTCTTTTTTTCACGGCGCCTGAACGATTTGGGCAATTCTCCACAGCGCGTTTACTTTTTATCCACAACCTTTACCTGCCTTTTCCTCAGCGAGCATGCCAAAGTTGAGAGGAAAACGCCGTTTGGCATGGACAGGAGCAGGCGTTGACGACCAGGTCTTTTTTTTGGTCTTTTTTTTTC
>NW_027468494.1:12500-15000 GCF_041734735.1 Babylonia areolata
GCTCCCGTCCATGCCGAACCGCGTTTTCTATCAACTTTGGCATGCTCGGAGAGAGAAAAAAGGAAAAAAAGAAAAAAAAGGTCCAGTAAAGGTTGTGGATAAAAGTAACCGGCTTTGGAGAATTGCCTGAATCCTTCCGGCGCTGTGAAAAAAAAAGACCAAAAAAAAGACCTGGTCGTCAACGCCTGCTCCTGTCCATGCCAAACGGCGTTTTCCTCTCAACTTTGGCATGCTCGCTGAGGAAAAGGCAGGTAAAGGTTGTGGATAAAAAGTAAACGCGCTGTGGAGAATTGCCCAAATCGTTCAGGCGCCGTGAAAAAAAGAAAGACGTAGTCGTCAACGTCTGGTCCCGTCAATGGCGAAGGGCGTTTTCTCTCAACTTTGGCATGCTCGCTGAGGAAAAGGCAGGTAAAGGTTGTGGATAAAAGTCCGAAGAACCTCGCTACAATTGCCAAAATCTTTCCGCTGCCATTCAAAAATGGACTACTCCTCCACACCTCCTCCCGTCCATGCCAAACGGCGTTTTCTCTCAACTTTGGCATGCTCGGAGAGAAAAAAAGGCAGGTAAAGGTTGTGGATAAAAAAGTAAAAAATTGCCAAAATACTTTCTGGGCCCTCAAAAAAAGGCCTACTCCTCAACGCCTGCTCCCGTCCATGCCGAACCGCGTTTTCTATCAACTTTGGCATGCTCGGAGAGAGAAAAAAGGAAAAAAAGAAAAAAAAGGTCCAGTAAAGGTTGTGGATAAAAGTAACCGGCTTTGGAGAATTGCCTGAATCCTTCCGGCGCTGTGAAAAAAAAAGACCAAAAAAAAGACCTGGTCGTCAACGCCTGCTCCTGTCCATGCCAAACGGCGTTTTCCTCTCAACTTTGGCATGCTCGCTGAGGAAAAGGCAGGTAAAGGTTGTGGATAAAAGTCCGAAGAACCTCGCTACAATTGCCAAAATCTTTCCGCTGCCATTCAAAAATGGACTACTCCTCCACACCTCCTCCCGTCCATGCCAAACGGCGTTTTCTCTCAACTTTGGCATGCTCGGAGAGAAAAAAAGGCAGGTAAAGGTTGTGGATAAAAAAGTAAAAAATTGCCAAAATACTTTCTGGGCCCTCAAAAAAAGGCCTACTCCTCAACGCCTGCTCCCGTCCATGCCGAACCGCGTTTTCTATCAACTTTGGCATGCTCGGAGAGAGAAAAAAGGAAAAAAAGAAAAAAAAGGTCCAGTAAAGGTTGTGGATAAAAGTAACCGGCTTTGGAGAATTGCCTGAATCCTTCCGGCGCTGTGAAAAAAAAAGACCAAAAAAAAGACCTGGTCGTCAACGCCTGCTCCTGTCCATGCCAAACGGCGTTTTCCTCTCAACTTTGGCATGCTCGCTGAGGAAAAGGCAGGTAAAGGTTGTGGATAAAAGTCCGAAGAACCTCGCTACAATTGCCAAAATCTTTCCGCTGCCATTCAAAAATGGACTACTCCTCCACACCTCCTCCCGTCCATGCCAAACGGCGTTTTCTCTCAACTTTGGCATGCTCGGAGAGAAAAAAAGGCAGGTAAAGGTTGTGGATAAAAAAGTAAAAAATTGCCAAAATACTTTCTGGGCCTCAAAAAAAGGCCTACTCCTCAACGCCTGCTCCCGTCCATGCCGAACCGCGTTTTCTATCAACTTTGGCATGCTCGGAGAGAGAAAAAAGGAAAAAAAGAAAAAAAAGGTCCAGTAAAGGTTGTGGATAAAAGTAACCGGCTTTGGAGAATTGCCTGAATCCTTCCGGCGCTGTGAAAAAAAAAGACCAAAAAAAAGACCTGGTCGTCAACGCCTGCTCCTGTCCATGCCAAACGGCGTTTTCCTCTCAACTTTGGCATGCTCGCTGAGGAAAAGGCAGGTAAAGGTTGTGGATAAAAAGTAAACGCGCTGTGGAGAATTGCCCAAATCGTTCAGGCGCCGTGAAAAAAAGAAAGACGTAGTCGTCAACGTCTGGTCCCGTCAATGGCGAAGGGCGTTTTCTCTCAACTTTGGCATGCTCGCTGAGGAAAAGGCAGGTAAAGGTTGTGGATAAAAGTCCGAAGAACCTCGCTACAATTGCCAAAATCTTTCCGCTGCCATTCAAAAATGGACTACTCCTCCACACCTCCTCCCGTCCATGCCAAACGGCGTTTTCTCTCAACTTTGGCATGCTCGGAGAGAAAAAAAGGCAGGTAAAGGTTGTGGATAAAAAAGTAAAAAATTGCCAAAATACTTTCTGGGCCCTCAAAAAAAGGCCTACTCCTCAACGCCTGCTCCCGTCCATGCCGAACCGCGTTTTCTATCAACTTTGGCATGCTCGGAGAGAGAAAAAAGGAAAAAAAGAAAAAAAGGCAGGTAAAGGTTGTGGATAAAACTCCAAAACCTCGCTACAATTGCCAAAATACTTTCTGGGCCCTCAAAAAAAGGCCTACTCCTCAACGCCTGGTCCCCAGGCACGTGCTGGGGGGCCTCAACTCAGGCTCTGCCCAATGTGGATCAAGGTCCACCTTC
>NW_027468495.1:0-10000 GCF_041734735.1 Babylonia areolata
TCGCTAGCTTGCCAGTGCAAAAGACAGAAGCGCGGGGGCAGTAAAGCCAGGCGGACGGGTCGACCGTTGCCGGCTGTGCGCCGACCGGAGCGATCCGCCACGCCACGCCGCGTCCCCCACAACCAGGGTGTCGCATAAGGCGCTGCGAAGGTGGACCTTGATCCACATTGGGCAGAGCCTGAGTTGAGGCCCCCCAGCACGTGCCTGGGGACCAGGCGTTGAGGAGTAGGCCTTTTTTTGAGGGCCCAGAAAGTATTTTGGCAATTGTAGCGAGGTTTTGGAGTTTTATCCACAACCTTTACCTGCCTTTTTTTCTCTCCGAGCATGCCAAAGTTGAGAGAAAACGCCGTTTGGCATGGACGGGAGGAGGTGTGGAGGAGTAGTCCATTTTTGAATGGCAGCGGAAAGATTTTGGCAATTGTAGCGAGGTTCTTCGGACTTTTATCCACAACCTTTACCTGCCTTTTCCTCAGCGAGCATGCCAAAGTTGAGAGAAAACGCCCTTCGCCATTGACGGGACCAGACGTTGACGACTACGTCTTTCTTTTTTTCACGGCGCCTGAACGATTTGGGCAATTCTCCACAGCGCGTTTACTTTTTATCCACAACCTTTACCTGCCTTTTCCTCAGCGAGCATGCCAAAGTTGAGAGGAAAACGCCGTTTGGCATGGACAGGAGCAGGCGTTGACGACCAGGTCTTTTTTTTGGTCTTTTTTTTTCACAGCGCCGGAAGGATTCAGGCAATTCTCCAAAGCCGGTTACTTTTATCCACAACCTTTACTGGACCTTTTTTTTCTTTTTTTCCTTTTTTCTCTCTCCGAGCATGCCAAAGTTGATAGAAAACGCGGTTCGGCATGGACGGGAGCAGGCGTTGAGGAGTAGGCCTTTTTTTGAGGGCCCAGAAAGTATTTTGGCAATTTTTTACTTTTTTATCCACAACCTTTACCTGCCTTTTTTTCTCTCCGAGCATGCCAAAGTTGAGAGAAAACGCCGTTTGGCATGGACGGGAGGAGGTGTGGAGGAGTAGTCCATTTTTGAATGGCAGCGGAAAGATTTTGGCAATTGTAGCGAGGTTCTTCGGACTTTTATCCACAACCTTTACCTGCCTTTTCCTCAGCGAGCATGCCAAAGTTGAGAGAAAACGCCCTTCGCCATTGACGGGACCAGACGTTGACGACTACGTCTTTCTTTTTTTCACGGCGCCTGAACGATTTGGGCAATTCTCCACAGCGCGTTTACTTTTTATCCACAACCTTTACCTGCCTTTTCCTCAGCGAGCATGCCAAAGTTGAGAGGAAAACGCCGTTTGGCATGGACAGGAGCAGGCGTTGACGACCAGGTCTTTTTTTTGGTCTTTTTTTTTCACAGCGCCGGAAGGATTCAGGCAATTCTCCAAAGCCGGTTACTTTTATCCACAACCTTTACTGGACCTTTTTTTTCTTTTTTTCCTTTTTTCTCTCTCCGAGCATGCCAAAGTTGATAGAAAACGCGGTTCGGCATGGACGGGAGCAGGCGTTGAGGAGTAGGCCTTTTTTTGAGGGCCCAGAAAGTATTTTGGCAATTTTTTACTTTTTTATCCACAACCTTTACCTGCCTTTTTTTCTCTCCGAGCATGCCAAAGTTGAGAGAAAACGCCGTTTGGCATGGACGGGAGGAGGTGTGGAGGAGTAGTCCATTTTTGAATGGCAGCGGAAAGATTTTGGCAATTGTAGCGAGGTTCTTCGGACTTTTATCCACAACCTTTACCTGCCTTTTCCTCAGCGAGCATGCCAAAGTTGAGAGAAAACGCCCTTCGCCATTGACGGGACCAGACGTTGACGACTACGTCTTTCTTTTTTTCACGGCGCCTGAACGATTTGGGCAATTCTCCACAGCGCGTTTACTTTTTATCCACAACCTTTACCTGCCTTTTCCTCAGCGAGCATGCCAAAGTTGAGAGGAAAACGCCGTTTGGCATGGACAGGAGCAGGCGTTGACGACCAGGTCTTTTTTTTGGTCTTTTTTTTTCACAGCGCCGGAAGGATTCAGGCAATTCTCCAAAGCCGGTTACTTTTATCCACAACCTTTACTGGACCTTTTTTTTCTTTTTTTCCTTTTTTCTCTCTCCGAGCATGCCAAAGTTGATAGAAAACGCGGTTCGGCATGGACGGGAGCAGGCGTTGAGGAGTAGGCCTTTTTTTGAGGGCCCAGAAAGTATTTTGGCAATTTTTTACTTTTTTATCCACAACCTTTACCTGCCTTTTTTTCTCTCCGAGCATGCCAAAGTTGAGAGAAAACGCCGTTTGGCATGGACGGGAGGAGGTGTGGAGGAGTAGTCCATTTTTGAATGGCAGCGGAAAGATTTTGGCAATTGTAGCGAGGTTCTTCGGACTTTTATCCACAACCTTTACCTGCCTTTTCCTCAGCGAGCATGCCAAAGTTGAGAGAAAACGCCCTTCGCCATTGACGGGACCAGACGTTGACGACTACGTCTTTCTTTTTTTCACGGCGCCTGAACGATTTGGGCAATTCTCCACAGCGCGTTTACTTTTTATCCACAACCTTTACCTGCCTTTTCCTCAGCGAGCATGCCAAAGTTGAGAGGAAAACGCCGTTTGGCATGGACAGGAGCAGGCGTTGACGACCAGGTCTTTTTTTTGGTCTTTTTTTTTCACAGCGCCGGAAGGATTCAGGCAATTCTCCAAAGCCGGTTACTTTTATCCACAACCTTTACTGGACCTTTTTTTTCTTTTTTTCCTTTTTTCTCTCTCCGAGCATGCCAAAGTTGATAGAAAACGCGGTTCGGCATGGACGGGAGCAGGCGTTGAGGAGTAGGCCTTTTTTTGAGGGCCCAGAAAGTATTTTGGCAATTTTTTACTTTTTTATCCACAACCTTTACCTGCCTTTTTTTCTCTCCGAGCATGCCAAAGTTGAGAGAAAACGCCGTTTGGCATGGACGGGAGGAGGTGTGGAGGAGTAGTCCATTTTTGAATGGCAGCGGAAAGATTTTGGCAATTGTAGCGAGGTTCTTCGGACTTTTATCCACAACCTTTACCTGCCTTTTCCTCAGCGAGCATGCCAAAGTTGAGAGAAAACGCCCTTCGCCATTGACGGGACCAGACGTTGACGACTACGTCTTTCTTTTTTTCACGGCGCCTGAACGATTTGGGCAATTCTCCACAGCGCGTTTACTTTTTATCCACAACCTTTACCTGCCTTTTCCTCAGCGAGCATGCCAAAGTTGAGAGGAAAACGCCGTTTGGCATGGACAGGAGCAGGCGTTGACGACCAGGTCTTTTTTTTGGTCTTTTTTTTTCACAGCGCCGGAAGGATTCAGGCAATTCTCCAAAGCCGGTTACTTTTATCCACAACCTTTACTGGACCTTTTTTTTCTTTTTTTCCTTTTTTCTCTCTCCGAGCATGCCAAAGTTGATAGAAAACGCGGTTCGGCATGGACGGGAGCAGGCGTTGAGGAGTAGGCCTTTTTTTGAGGGCCCAGAAAGTATTTTGGCAATTTTTTACTTTTTTATCCACAACCTTTACCTGCCTTTTTTTCTCTCCGAGCATGCCAAAGTTGAGAGAAAACGCCGTTTGGCATGGACGGGAGGAGGTGTGGAGGAGTAGTCCATTTTTGAATGGCAGCGGAAAGATTTTGGCAATTGTAGCGAGGTTCTTCGGACTTTTATCCACAACCTTTACCTGCCTTTTCCTCAGCGAGCATGCCAAAGTTGAGAGAAAACGCCCTTCGCCATTGACGGGACCAGACGTTGACGACTACGTCTTTCTTTTTTTCACGGCGCCTGAACGATTTGGGCAATTCTCCACAGCGCGTTTACTTTTTATCCACAACCTTTACCTGCCTTTTCCTCAGCGAGCATGCCAAAGTTGAGAGGAAAACGCCGTTTGGCATGGACAGGAGCAGGCGTTGACGACCAGGTCTTTTTTTTGGTCTTTTTTTTTCACAGCGCCGGAAGGATTCAGGCAATTCTCCAAAGCCGGTTACTTTTATCCACAACCTTTACTGGACCTTTTTTTTCTTTTTTTCCTTTTTTCTCTCTCCGAGCATGCCAAAGTTGATAGAAAACGCGGTTCGGCATGGACGGGAGCAGGCGTTGAGGAGTAGGCCTTTTTTTGAGGGCCCAGAAAGTATTTTGGCAATTTTTTACTTTTTTATCCACAACCTTTACCTGCCTTTTTTTCTCTCCGAGCATGCCAAAGTTGAGAGAAAACGCCGTTTGGCATGGACGGGAGGAGGTGTGGAGGAGTAGTCCATTTTTGAATGGCAGCGGAAAGATTTTGGCAATTGTAGCGAGGTTCTTCGGACTTTTATCCACAACCTTTACCTGCCTTTTCCTCAGCGAGCATGCCAAAGTTGAGAGAAAACGCCCTTCGCCATTGACGGGACCAGACGTTGACGACTACGTCTTTCTTTTTTTCACGGCGCCTGAACGATTTGGGCAATTCTCCACAGCGCGTTTACTTTTTATCCACAACCTTTACCTGCCTTTTCCTCAGCGAGCATGCCAAAGTTGAGAGGAAAACGCCGTTTGGCATGGACAGGAGCAGGCGTTGACGACCAGGTCTTTTTTTTGGTCTTTTTTTTTCACAGCGCCGGAAGGATTCAGGCAATTCTCCAAAGCCGGTTACTTTTATCCACAACCTTTACTGGACCTTTTTTTTCTTTTTTTCCTTTTTTCTCTCTCCGAGCATGCCAAAGTTGATAGAAAACGCGGTTCGGCATGGACGGGAGCAGGCGTTGAGGAGTAGGCCTTTTTTTGAGGGCCCAGAAAGTATTTTGGCAATTTTTTACTTTTTTATCCACAACCTTTACCTGCCTTTTTTTCTCTCCGAGCATGCCAAAGTTGAGAGAAAACGCCGTTTGGCATGGACGGGAGGAGGTGTGGAGGAGTAGTCCATTTTTGAATGGCAGCGGAAAGATTTTGGCAATTGTAGCGAGGTTCTTCGGACTTTTATCCACAACCTTTACCTGCCTTTTCCTCAGCGAGCATGCCAAAGTTGAGAGAAAACGCCCTTCGCCATTGACGGGACCAGACGTTGACGACTACGTCTTTCTTTTTTTCACGGCGCCTGAACGATTTGGGCAATTCTCCACAGCGCGTTTACTTTTTATCCACAACCTTTACCTGCCTTTTCCTCAGCGAGCATGCCAAAGTTGAGAGGAAAACGCCGTTTGGCATGGACAGGAGCAGGCGTTGACGACCAGGTCTTTTTTTTGGTCTTTTTTTTTCACAGCGCCGGAAGGATTCAGGCAATTCTCCAAAGCCGGTTACTTTTATCCACAACCTTTACTGGACCTTTTTTTTCTTTTTTTCCTTTTTTCTCTCTCCGAGCATGCCAAAGTTGATAGAAAACGCGGTTCGGCATGGACGGGAGCAGGCGTTGAGGAGTAGGCCTTTTTTTGAGGGCCCAGAAAGTATTTTGGCAATTTTTTACTTTTTTATCCACAACCTTTACCTGCCTTTTTTTCTCTCCGAGCATGCCAAAGTTGAGAGAAAACGCCGTTTGGCATGGACGGGAGGAGGTGTGGAGGAGTAGTCCATTTTTGAATGGCAGCGGAAAGATTTTGGCAATTGTAGCGAGGTTCTTCGGACTTTTATCCACAACCTTTACCTGCCTTTTCCTCAGCGAGCATGCCAAAGTTGAGAGAAAACGCCCTTCGCCATTGACGGGACCAGACGTTGACGACTACGTCTTTCTTTTTTTCACGGCGCCTGAACGATTTGGGCAATTCTCCACAGCGCGTTTACTTTTTATCCACAACCTTTACCTGCCTTTTCCTCAGCGAGCATGCCAAAGTTGAGAGGAAAACGCCGTTTGGCATGGACAGGAGCAGGCGTTGACGACCAGGTCTTTTTTTTGGTCTTTTTTTTTCACAGCGCCGGAAGGATTCAGGCAATTCTCCAAAGCCGGTTACTTTTATCCACAACCTTTACTGGACCTTTTTTTTCTTTTTTTCCTTTTTTCTCTCTCCGAGCATGCCAAAGTTGATAGAAAACGCGGTTCGGCATGGACGGGAGCAGGCGTTGAGGAGTAGGCCTTTTTTTGAGGGCCCAGAAAGTATTTTGGCAATTTTTTACTTTTTTATCCACAACCTTTACCTGCCTTTTTTTCTCTCCGAGCATGCCAAAGTTGAGAGAAAACGCCGTTTGGCATGGACGGGAGGAGGTGTGGAGGAGTAGTCCATTTTTGAATGGCAGCGGAAAGATTTTGGCAATTGTAGCGAGGTTCTTCGGACTTTTATCCACAACCTTTACCTGCCTTTTCCTCAGCGAGCATGCCAAAGTTGAGAGAAAACGCCCTTCGCCATTGACGGGACCAGACGTTGACGACTACGTCTTTCTTTTTTTCACGGCGCCTGAACGATTTGGGCAATTCTCCACAGCGCGTTTACTTTTTATCCACAACCTTTACCTGCCTTTTCCTCAGCGAGCATGCCAAAGTTGAGAGGAAAACGCCGTTTGGCATGGACAGGAGCAGGCGTTGACGACCAGGTCTTTTTTTTGGTCTTTTTTTTTCACAGCGCCGGAAGGATTCAGGCAATTCTCCAAAGCCGGTTACTTTTATCCACAACCTTTACTGGACCTTTTTTTTCTTTTTTTCCTTTTTTCTCTCTCCGAGCATGCCAAAGTTGATAGAAAACGCGGTTCGGCATGGACGGGAGCAGGCGTTGAGGAGTAGGCCTTTTTTTGAGGGCCCAGAAAGTATTTTGGCAATTTTTTACTTTTTTATCCACAACCTTTACCTGCCTTTTTTTCTCTCCGAGCATGCCAAAGTTGAGAGAAAACGCCGTTTGGCATGGACGGGAGGAGGTGTGGAGGAGTAGTCCATTTTTGAATGGCAGCGGAAAGATTTTGGCAATTGTAGCGAGGTTCTTCGGACTTTTATCCACAACCTTTACCTGCCTTTTCCTCAGCGAGCATGCCAAAGTTGAGAGAAAACGCCCTTCGCCATTGACGGGACCAGACGTTGACGACTACGTCTTTCTTTTTTTCACGGCGCCTGAACGATTTGGGCAATTCTCCACAGCGCGTTTACTTTTTATCCACAACCTTTACCTGCCTTTTCCTCAGCGAGCATGCCAAAGTTGAGAGGAAAACGCCGTTTGGCATGGACAGGAGCAGGCGTTGACGACCAGGTCTTTTTTTTGGTCTTTTTTTTTCACAGCGCCGGAAGGATTCAGGCAATTCTCCAAAGCCGGTTACTTTTATCCACAACCTTTACTGGACCTTTTTTTTCTTTTTTTCCTTTTTTCTCTCTCCGAGCATGCCAAAGTTGATAGAAAACGCGGTTCGGCATGGACGGGAGCAGGCGTTGAGGAGTAGGCCTTTTTTTGAGGGCCCAGAAAGTATTTTGGCAATTTTTTACTTTTTTATCCACAACCTTTACCTGCCTTTTTTTCTCTCCGAGCATGCCAAAGTTGAGAGAAAACGCCGTTTGGCATGGACGGGAGGAGGTGTGGAGGAGTAGTCCATTTTTGAATGGCAGCGGAAAGATTTTGGCAATTGTAGCGAGGTTCTTCGGACTTTTATCCACAACCTTTACCTGCCTTTTCCTCAGCGAGCATGCCAAAGTTGAGAGAAAACGCCCTTCGCCATTGACGGGACCAGACGTTGACGACTACGTCTTTCTTTTTTTCACGGCGCCTGAACGATTTGGGCAATTCTCCACAGCGCGTTTACTTTTTATCCACAACCTTTACCTGCCTTTTCCTCAGCGAGCATGCCAAAGTTGAGAGGAAAACGCCGTTTGGCATGGACAGGAGCAGGCGTTGACGACCAGGTCTTTTTTTTGGTCTTTTTTTTTCACAGCGCCGGAAGGATTCAGGCAATTCTCCAAAGCCGGTTACTTTTATCCACAACCTTTACTGGACCTTTTTTTTCTTTTTTTCCTTTTTTCTCTCTCCGAGCATGCCAAAGTTGATAGAAAACGCGGTTCGGCATGGACGGGAGCAGGCGTTGAGGAGTAGGCCTTTTTTTGAGGGCCCAGAAAGTATTTTGGCAATTTTTTACTTTTTTATCCACAACCTTTACCTGCCTTTTTTTCTCTCCGAGCATGCCAAAGTTGAGAGAAAACGCCGTTTGGCATGGACGGGAGGAGGTGTGGAGGAGTAGTCCATTTTTGAATGGCAGCGGAAAGATTTTGGCAATTGTAGCGAGGTTCTTCGGACTTTTATCCACAACCTTTACCTGCCTTTTCCTCAGCGAGCATGCCAAAGTTGAGAGAAAACGCCCTTCGCCATTGACGGGACCAGACGTTGACGACTACGTCTTTCTTTTTTTCACGGCGCCTGAACGATTTGGGCAATTCTCCACAGCGCGTTTACTTTTTATCCACAACCTTTACCTGCCTTTTCCTCAGCGAGCATGCCAAAGTTGAGAGGAAAACGCCGTTTGGCATGGACAGGAGCAGGCGTTGACGACCAGGTCTTTTTTTTGGTCTTTTTTTTTCACAGCGCCGGAAGGATTCAGGCAATTCTCCAAAGCCGGTTACTTTTATCCACAACCTTTACTGGACCTTTTTTTTCTTTTTTTCCTTTTTTCTCTCTCCGAGCATGCCAAAGTTGATAGAAAACGCGGTTCGGCATGGACGGGAGCAGGCGTTGAGGAGTAGGCCTTTTTTTGAGGGCCCAGAAAGTATTTTGGCAATTTTTTACTTTTTTATCCACAACCTTTACCTGCCTTTTTTTCTCTCCGAGCATGCCAAAGTTGAGAGAAAACGCCGTTTGGCATGGACGGGAGGAGGTGTGGAGGAGTAGTCCATTTTTGAATGGCAGCGGAAAGATTTTGGCAATTGTAGCGAGGTTCTTCGGACTTTTATCCACAACCTTTACCTGCCTTTTCCTCAGCGAGCATGCCAAAGTTGAGAGAAAACGCCCTTCGCCATTGACGGGACCAGACGTTGACGACTACGTCTTTCTTTTTTTCACGGCGCCTGAACGATTTGGGCAATTCTCCACAGCGCGTTTACTTTTTATCCACAACCTTTACCTGCCTTTTCCTCAGCGAGCATGCCAAAGTTGAGAGGAAAACGCCGTTTGGCATGGACAGGAGCAGGCGTTGACGACCAGGTCTTTTTTTTGGTCTTTTTTTTTCACAGCGCCGGAAGGATTCAGGCAATTCTCCAAAGCCGGTTACTTTTATCCACAACCTTTACTGGACCTTTTTTTTCTTTTTTTCCTTTTTTCTCTCTCCGAGCATGCCAAAGTTGATAGAAAACGCGGTTCGGCATGGACGGGAGCAGGCGTTGAGGAGTAGGCCTTTTTTTGAGGGCCCAGAAAGTATTTTGGCAATTTTTTACTTTTTTATCCACAACCTTTACCTGCCTTTTTTTCTCTCCGAGCATGCCAAAGTTGAGAGAAAACGCCGTTTGGCATGGACGGGAGGAGGTGTGGAGGAGTAGTCCATTTTTGAATGGCAGCGGAAAGATTTTGGCAATTGTAGCGAGGTTCTTCGGACTTTTATCCACAACCTTTACCTGCCTTTTCCTCAGCGAGCATGCCAAAGTTGAGAGAAAACGCCCTTCGCCATTGACGGGACCAGACGTTGACGACTACGTCTTTCTTTTTTTCACGGCGCCTGAACGATTTGGGCAATTCTCCACAGCGCGTTTACTTTTTATCCACAACCTTTACCTGCCTTTTCCTCAGCGAGCATGCCAAAGTTGAGAGGAAAACGCCGTTTGGCATGGACAGGAGCAGGCGTTGACGACCAGGTCTTTTTTTTGGTCTTTTTTTTTCACAGCGCCGGAAGGATTCAGGCAATTCTCCAAAGCCGGTTACTTTTATCCACAACCTTTACTGGACCTTTTTTTTCTTTTTTTCCTTTTTTCTCTCTCCGAGCATGCCAAAGTTGATAGAAAACGCGGTTCGGCATGGACGGGAGCAGGCGTTGAGGAGTAGGCCTTTTTTTGAGGGCCCAGAAAGTATTTTGGCAATTTTTTACTTTTTTATCCACAACCTTTACCTGCCTTTTTTTCTCTCCGAGCATGCCAAAGTTGAGAG
>NW_027468495.1:17500-22500 GCF_041734735.1 Babylonia areolata
AAAAGAGTTCCGTATTGTTATTTTTCGTCACTACCTCCCCGTGCCAGGAGTGGGTAAGTTGCGCGCCTGCTGCCTTCCTTGGATGTGGTAGCCGTTTCTCATGCTCCCTCTCCGGAATCGAACCCTGATTCCCCGCTACCCGTTGCTAACATGGTAGGCAGATCACGTACCATCGTCATTTGATAGGGCAGACATTTGAAAGATGCGTCGCCGGCTCGAGGCCATGCGATCGGCACAAAGTTATCCAGAGTCACCAAAGGACGGGCAGAACC
This sequence comes from Babylonia areolata, assembly GCF_041734735.1. NCBI lineage: Eukaryota > Metazoa > Mollusca > Gastropoda > Neogastropoda > Buccinidae > Babylonia > Babylonia areolata. Next base: position 17,773 of record NW_027468495.1, read on the forward strand.
CGACTGGCTTTGAACTAATAAAAGCGCTCTTTCCCCGAGGGGTCGGAGCTGGTCGGCATGTATTAGCTCTAGAATTACCACAGTTATCCAAGTAAATTTGGATCATCTAAGGAACCTCGACTGATTTAATGAGCCATTCGCGGTTTCACCGTACGAGGGTGTGAACTTAGACATGCATGGCTTAATCTTTGAGACAAGCATATGACTACTGGCAGGATCAACCAGAATGCAACCCGTATTCTGCGTGCCCCCGGGAGACGGTTGCAGCGCCAGTTGGGACCGCTGCTCACAGAAACGAGGGCTGAGCTCTTTCCGTGGGCGGTCCGCGGCAGCACTATCAACTGAAACCACCGGACAACAGATTCAGGGCCTGAGAGTGCAACGAATCCATCGGTCTCGGCGGGAGGCGCGCCAAGAAGAAGAAGGAGGAGGAGGAGACCAGACCGGACCGGACCGGACCCCACCCTTTCTTCCTCCTCGACACCGTCTCCCGCCCGTTTCCACGTGCCGGACGACGCCCGGTTAGAGACGGGCGCGCCCTTGACGAGATGAAGCAGGCGTTACGCTTTGGGACGCCGAAGGGGCTGGGGAGCACCAACGACCGTCAGTGAGGGAGGAGAGAAAACGCTTCTCTCGACCCGTCGTCAGCGAACGCACCGAACCTTCTACGGACCGTGAGACGCCGGCCGACAAGCCGAGCCCCGGCAAAGGAAGCCCGGCGAGGCGGCCGTGCGCGTTCACACTTGGACGCGCAGGCGGGAAGCTCGGCAGCCGGGCGGGTAGCCTGCGGGGAGCTGGTGGGCTCCCGAGACTCCCGTCCCCCGACTCGGGCCTCGCACGCCGAGCGGTCGCTAGCTTGCCAGTGCAAAAGACAGAAGCGCGGGGGCAGTAAAGCCAGGCGGACGGGTCGACCGTTGCCGGCTGTGCGCCGACCGGAGCGATCCGCCACGCCACGCCGCGTCCCCCACAACCAGGGTGTCGCATAAGGCGCTGCGAAGGTGGACCTTGATCCACATTGGGCAGAGCCTGAGTTGAGGCCCCCCAGCACGTGCCTGGGGACCAGGCGTTGAGGAGTAGGCCTTTTTTTGAGGGCCCAGAAAGTATTTTGGCAATTGTAGCGAGGTTTTGGAGTTTTATCCACAACCTTTACCTGCCTTTTTTTTCCTTTTTTCTCTCTCCGAGCATGCCAAAGTTGATAGAAAACGCGGTTCGGCATGGACGGGAGCAGGCGTTGAGGAGTAGGCCTTTTTTTGAGGGCTATTTGGCAATTTTTTACTTTTTTATCCACAACCTTTACTGCCTTTTTTTTCTTTTTTTCCTTTTTTCTCTCTCCGAGCATGCCAAAGTTGATAGAAAACGCGGTTCGGCATGGACGGGAGCAGGCGTTGAGGAGTAGGCCTTTTTTGAGGGCCCAGAAAGTATTTTGGCAATTTTTTACTTTTTTATCCACAACCTTTACCTGCCTTTTTTTCTCTCCGAGCATGCCAAAGTTGAGAGAAAACGCCGTTTGGCATGGACGGGAGGAGGTGTGGAGGAGTAGTCCATTTTTGAATGGCAGCGGAAAGATTTTGGCAATTGTAGCGAGGTTCTTCGGACTTTTATCCACAACCTTTACCTGCCTTTTCCTCAGCGAGCATGCCAAAGTTGAGAGAAAACGCCCTTCGCCATTGACGGGACCAGACGTTGACGACTACGTCTTTCTTTTTTTCACGGCGCCTGAACGATTTGGGCAATTCTCCACAGCGCGTTTACTTTTTATCCACAACCTTTACCTGCCTTTTCCTCAGCGAGCATGCCAAAGTTGAGAGGAAAACGCCGTTTGGCATGGACAGGAGCAGGCGTTGACGACCAGGTCTTTTTTTTGGTCTTTTTTTTTCACAGCGCCGGAAGGATTCAGGCAATTCTCCAAAGCCGGTTACTTTTATCCACAACCTTTACTGGACCTTTTTTTTCTTTTTTTCCTTTTTTCTCTCTCCGAGCATGCCAAAGTTGATAGAAAACGCGGTTCGGCATGGACGGGAGCAGGCGTTGAGGAGTAGGCCTTTTTTTGAGGGCCCAGAAAGTATTTTGGCAATTTTTTACTTTTTTATCCACAACCTTTACCTGCCTTTTTTTCTCTCCGAGCATGCCAAAGTTGAGAGAAAACGCCGTTTGGCATGGACGGGAGGAGGTGTGGAGGAGTAGTCCATTTTTGAATGGCAGCGGAAAGATTTTGGCAATTGTAGCGAGGTTCTTCGGACTTTTATCCACAACCTTTACCTGCCTTTTCCTCAGCGAGCATGCCAAAGTTGAGAGAAAACGCCCTTCGCCATTGACGGGACCAGACGTTGACGACTACGTCTTTCTTTTTTTCACGGCGCCTGAACGATTTGGGCAATTCTCCACAGCGCGTTTACTTTTTATCCACAACCTTTACCTGCCTTTTCCTCAGCGAGCATGCCAAAGTTGAGAGGAAAACGCCGTTTGGCATGGACAGGAGCAGGCGTTGACGACCAGGTCTTTTTTTTGGTCTTTTTTTTTCACAGCGCCGGAAGGATTCAGGCAATTCTCCAAAGCCGGTTACTTTTATCCACAACCTTTACTGGACCTTTTTTTTCTTTTTTTCCTTTTTTCTCTCTCCGAGCATGCCAAAGTTGATAGAAAACGCGGTTCGGCATGGACGGGAGCAGGCGTTGAGGAGTAGGCCTTTTTTTGAGGGCCCAGAAAGTATTTTGGCAATTTTTTACTTTTTTATCCACAACCTTTACCTGCCTTTTTTTCTCTCCGAGCATGCCAAAGTTGAGAGAAAACGCCGTTTGGCATGGACGGGAGGAGGTGTGGAGGAGTAGTCCATTTTTGAATGGCAGCGGAAAGATTTTGGCAATTGTAGCGAGGTTCTTCGGACTTTTATCCACAACCTTTACCTGCCTTTTCCTCAGCGAGCATGCCAAAGTTGAGAGAAAACGCCCTTCGCCATTGACGGGACCAGACGTTGACGACTACGTCTTTCTTTTTTTCACGGCGCCTGAACGATTTGGGCAATTCTCCACAGCGCGTTTACTTTTTATCCACAACCTTTACCTGCCTTTTCCTCAGCGAGCATGCCAAAGTTGAGAGGAAAACGCCGTTTGGCATGGACAGGAGCAGGCGTTGACGACCAGGTCTTTTTTTTGGTCTTTTTTTTTCACAGCGCCGGAAGGATTCAGGCAATTCTCCAAAGCCGGTTACTTTTATCCACAACCTTTACTGGACCTTTTTTTTCTTTTTTTCCTTTTTTCTCTCTCCGAGCATGCCAAAGTTGATAGAAAACGCGGTTCGGCATGGACGGGAGCAGGCGTTGAGGAGTAGGCCTTTTTTTGAGGGCCCAGAAAGTATTTTGGCAATTTTTTACTTTTTTATCCACAACCTTTACCTGCCTTTTTTTCTCTCCGAGCATGCCAAAGTTGAGAGAAAACGCCGTTTGGCATGGACGGGAGGAGGTGTGGAGGAGTAGTCCATTTTTGAATGGCAGCGGAAAGATTTTGGCAATTGTAGCGAGGTTCTTCGGACTTTTATCCACAACCTTTACCTGCCTTTTCCTCAGCGAGCATGCCAAAGTTGAGAGAAAACGCCCTTCGCCATTGACGGGACCAGACGTTGACGACTACGTCTTTCTTTTTTTCACGGCGCCTGAACGATTTGGGCAATTCTCCACAGCGCGTTTACTTTTTATCCACAACCTTTACCTGCCTTTTCCTCAGCGAGCATGCCAAAGTTGAGAGGAAAACGCCGTTTGGCATGGACAGGAGCAGGCGTTGACGACCAGGTCTTTTTTTTGGTCTTTTTTTTTCACAGCGCCGGAAGGATTCAGGCAATTCTCCAAAGCCGGTTACTTTTATCCACAACCTTTACTGGACCTTTTTTTTCTTTTTTTCCTTTTTTCTCTCTCCGAGCATGCCAAAGTTGATAGAAAACGCGGTTCGGCATGGACGGGAGCAGGCGTTGAGGAGTAGGCCTTTTTTTGAGGGCCCAGAAAGTATTTTGGCAATTTTTTACTTTTTTATCCACAACCTTTACCTGCCTTTTTTTCTCTCCGAGCATGCCAAAGTTGAGAGAAAACGCCGTTTGGCATGGACGGGAGGAGGTGTGGAGGAGTAGTCCATTTTTGAATGGCAGCGGAAAGATTTTGGCAATTGTAGCGAGGTTCTTCGGACTTTTATCCACAACCTTTACCTGCCTTTTCCTCAGCGAGCATGCCAAAGTTGAGAGAAAACGCCCTTCGCCATTGACGGGACCAGACGTTGACGACTACGTCTTTCTTTTTTTCACGGCGCCTGAACGATTTGGGCAATTCTCCACAGCGCGTTTACTTTTTATCCACAACCTTTACCTGCCTTTTCCTCAGCGAGCATGCCAAAGTTGAGAGGAAAACGCCGTTTGGCATGGACAGGAGCAGGCGTTGACGACCAGGTCTTTTTTTTGGTCTTTTTTTTTCACAGCGCCGGAAGGATTCAGGCAATTCTCCAAAGCCGGTTACTTTTATCCACAACCTTTACTGGACCTTTTTTTTCTTTTTTTCCTTTTTTCTCTCTCCGAGCATGCCAAAGTTGATAGAAAACGCGGTTCGGCATGGACGGGAGCAGGCGTTGAGGAGTAGGCCTTTTTTTGAGGGCCCAGAAAGTATTTTGGCAATTTTTTACTTTTTTATCCACAACCTTTACCTGCCTTTTTTTCTCTCCGAGCATGCCAAAGTTGAGAGAAAACGCCGTT
>NW_027468496.1:5000-7500 GCF_041734735.1 Babylonia areolata
GCATGCTCGCTGAGGAAAAGGCAGGTAAAGGTTGTGGATAAAAAGTAAACGCGCTGTGGAGAATTGCCCAAATCGTTCAGGCGCCGTGAAAAAAAGAAAGACGTAGTCGTCAACGTCTGGTCCCGTCAATGGCGAAGGGCGTTTTCTCTCAACTTTGGCATGCTCGCTGAGGAAAAGGCAGGTAAAGGTTGTGGATAAAAGTCCGAAGAACCTCGCTACAATTGCCAAAATCTTTCCGCTGCCATTCAAAAATGGACTACTCCTCCACACCTCCTCCCGTCCATGCCAAACGGCGTTTTCTCTCAACTTTGGCATGCTCGGAGAGAAAAAAAGGCAGGTAAAGGTTGTGGATAAAAAAGTAAAAAATTGCCAAAATACTTTCTGGGCCCTCAAAAAAAGGCCTACTCCTCAACGCCTGCTCCCGTCCATGCCGAACCGCGTTTTCTATCAACTTTGGCATGCTCGGAGAGAGAAAAAAGGAAAAAAAGAAAAAAAAGGTCCAGTAAAGGTTGTGGATAAAAGTAACCGGCTTTGGAGAATTGCCTGAATCCTTCCGGCGCTGTGAAAAAAAAAGACCAAAAAAAAGACCTGGTCGTCAACGCCTGCTCCTGTCCATGCCAAACGGCGTTTTCCTCTCAACTTTGGCATGCTCGCTGAGGAAAAGGCAGGTAAAGGTTGTGGATAAAAAGTAAACGCGCTGTGGAGAATTGCCCAAATCGTTCAGGCGCCGTGAAAAAAAGAAAGACGTAGTCGTCAACGTCTGGTCCCGTCAATGGCGAAGGGCGTTTTCTCTCAACTTTGGCATGCTCGCTGAGGAAAAGGCAGGTAAAGGTTGTGGATAAAAGTCCGAAGAACCTCGCTACAATTGCCAAAATCTTTCCGCTGCCATTCAAAAATGGACTACTCCTCCACACCTCCTCCCGTCCATGCCAAACGGCGTTTTCTCTCAACTTTGGCATGCTCGGAGAGAAAAAAAGGCAGGTAAAGGTTGTGGATAAAAAAGTCAAAAAATTGCCAAAATACTTTCTGGGCCCTCAAAAAAAGGCCTACTCCTCAACGCCTGCTCCCGTCCATGCCGAACCGCGTTTTCTATCAACTTTGGCATGCTCGGAGAGAGAAAAAAGGAAAAAAAAAAAAAAAGGCAGGTAAAGGTTGTGGATAAAAAAGTAAAAAATTGCCAAAATACTTTCTGGGCCCTCAAAAAAAGGCCTACTCCTCAACGCCTGCTCCCGTCCATGCCGAACCGCGTTTTCTATCAACTTTGGCATGCTCGGAGAGAGAAAAAAGGAAAAAAAGAAAAAAAAGGCAGGTAAAGGTTGTGGATAAAACTCCAAAACCTCGCTACAATTGCCAAAATACTTTCTGGGCCCTCAAAAAAAGGCCTACTCCTCAACGCCTGGTCCCCAGGCACGTGCTGGGGGGCCTCAACTCAGGCTCTGCCCAATGTGGATCAAGGTCCACCTTCGCAGCGCCTTATGCGACACCCTGGTTGTGGGGGACGCGGCGTGGCGTGGCGGATCGCTCCGGTCGGCGCACAGCCGGCAACGGTCGACCCGTCCGCCTGGCTTTACTGCCCCCGCGCTTCTGTCTTTTGCACTGGCAAGCTAGCGACCGCTCGGCGTGCGAGGCCCGAGTCGGGGGACGGGAGTCTCGGGAGCCCACCAGCTCCCCGCAGGCTACCCGCCCGGCTGCCGAGCTTCCCGCCTGCGCGTCCAAGTGTGAACGCGCACGGCCGCCTCGCCGGGCTTCCTTTGCCGGGGCTCGGCTTGTCGGCCGGCGTCTCACGGTCCGTAGAAGGTTCGGTGCGTTCGCTGACGACGGGTCGAGAGAAGCGTTTTCTCTCCTCCCTCACTGACGGTCGTTGGTGCTCCCCAGCCCCTTCGGCGTCCCAAAGCGTAACGCCTGCTTCATCTCGTCAAGGGCGCGCCCGTCTCTAACCGGGCGTCGTCCGGCACGTGGAAACGGGCGGGAGACGGTGTCGAGGAGGAAGAAAGGGTGGGGTCCGGTCCGGTCCGGTCTGGTCTCCTCCTCCTCCTTCTTCTTCTTGGCGCGCCTCCCGCCGAGACCGATGGATTCGTTGCACTCTCAGGCCCTGAATCTGTTGTCCGGTGGTTTCAGTTGATAGTGCTGCCGCGGACCGCCCACGGAAAGAGCTCAGCCCTCGTTTCTGTGAGCAGCGGTCCCAACTGGCGCTGCAACCGTCTCCCGGGGGCACGCAGAATACGGGTTGCATTCTGGTTGATCCTGCCAGTAGTCATATGCTTGTCTCAAAGATTAAGCCATGCATGTCTAAGTTCACACCCTCGTACGGTGAAACCGCGAATGGCTCATTAAATCAGTCGAGGTTCCTTAGATGATCCAAATTTACTTGGATAACTGTGGTAATTCTAGAGCTAATACATGCCGACCAGCTCCGACCCCTCGGGGAAAGAGCGCTTTTATTAGTTCAAAGCCAGTCGGGTTCTGCCCGTCCTTTGGTGACTCTGGATAACTTTGTGCC
>NW_027468496.1:15000-17500 GCF_041734735.1 Babylonia areolata
ACCTCCTCCCGTCCATGCCAAACGGCGTTTTCTCTCAACTTTGGCATGCTCGGAGAGAAAAAAAGGCAGGTAAAGGTTGTGGATAAAAAAGTAAAAAATTGCCAAAATACTTTCTGGGCCCTCAAAAAAAGGCCTACTCCTCAACGCCTGCTCCCGTCCATGCCGAACCGCGTTTTCTATCAACTTTGGCATGCTCGGAGAGAGAAAAAAGGAAAAAAAGAAAAAAAAGGTCCAGTAAAGGTTGTGGATAAAAGTAACCGGCTTTGGAGAATTGCCTGAATCCTTCCGGCGCTGTGAAAAAAAAAGACCAAAAAAAAGACCTGGTCGTCAACGCCTGCTCCTGTCCATGCCAAACGGCGTTTTCCTCTCAACTTTGGCATGCTCGCTGAGGAAAAGGCAGGTAAAGGTTGTGGATAAAAAGTAAACGCGCTGTGGAGAATTGCCCAAATCGTTCAGGCGCCGTGAAAAAAAGAAAGACGTAGTCGTCAACGTCTGGTCCCGTCAATGGCGAAGGGCGTTTTCTCTCAACTTTGGCATGCTCGCTGAGGAAAAGGCAGGTAAAGGTTGTGGATAAAAGTCCGAAGAACCTCGCTACAATTGCCAAAATCTTTCCGCTGCCATTCAAAAATGGACTACTCCTCCACACCTCCTCCCGTCCATGCCAAACGGCGTTTTCTCTCAACTTTGGCATGCTCGGAGAGAAAAAAAGGCAGGTAAAGGTTGTGGATAAAAAAGTAAAAAATTGCCAAAATACTTTCTGGGCCCTCAAAAAAAGGCCTACTCCTCAACGCCTGCTCCCGTCCATGCCGAACCGCGTTTTCTATCAACTTTGGCATGCTCGGAGAGAGAAAAAAGGAAAAAAAGAAAAAAAAGGTCCAGTAAAGGTTGTGGATAAAAGTAACCGGCTTTGGAGAATTGCCTGAATCCTTCCGGCGCTGTGAAAAAAAAAGACCAAAAAAAAGACCTGGTCGTCAACGCCTGCTCCTGTCCATGCCAAACGGCGTTTTCCTCTCAACTTTGGCATGCTCGCTGAGGAAAAGGCAGGTAAAGGTTGTGGATAAAAAGTAAACGCGCTGTGGAGAATTGCCCAAATCGTTCAGGCGCCGTGAAAAAAAGAAAGACGTAGTCGTCAACGTCTGGTCCCGTCAATGGCGAAGGGCGTTTTCTCTCAACTTTGGCATGCTCGCTGAGGAAAAGGCAGGTAAAGGTTGTGGATAAAAGTCCGAAGAACCTCGCTACAATTGCCAAAATCTTTCCGCTGCCATTCAAAAATGGACTACTCCTCCACACCTCCTCCCGTCCATGCCAAACGGCGTTTTCTCTCAACTTTGGCATGCTCGGAGAGAAAAAAAGGCAGGTAAAGGTTGTGGATAAAAAAGTCAAAAATTGCCAAAATACTTTCTGGGCCCTCAAAAAAAGGCCTACTCCTCAACGCCTGCTCCCGTCCATGCCGAACCGCGTTTTCTATCAACTTTGGCATGCTCGGAGAGAGAAAAAAGGAAAAAAAGAAAAAAAAGGCAGGTAAAGGTTGTGGATAAAAAAGTAAAAAATTGCCAAAATACTTTCTGGGCCCTCAAAAAAAGGCCTACTCCTCAACGCCTGCTCCCGTCCATGCCGAACCGCGTTTTCTATCAACTTTGGCATGCTCGGAGAGAGAAAAAAGGAAAAAAAGAAAAAAAAGGCAGGTAAAGGTTGTGGATAAAACTCCAAAACCTCGCTACAATTGCCAAAATACTTTCTGGGCCCTCAAAAAAAGGCCTACTCCTCAACGCCTGGTCCCCAGGCACGTGCTGGGGGGCCTCAACTCAGGCTCTGCCCAATGTGGATCAAGGTCCACCTTCGCAGCGCCTTATGCGACACCCTGGTTGTGGGGGACGCGGCGTGGCGTGGCGGATCGCTCCGGTCGGCGCACAGCCGGCAACGGTCGACCCGTCCGCCTGGCTTTACTGCCCCCGCGCTTCTGTCTTTTGCACTGGCAAGCTAGCGACCGCTCGGCGTGCGAGGCCCGAGTCGGGGGACGGGAGTCTCGGGAGCCCACCAGCTCCCCGCAGGCTACCCGCCCGGCTGCCGAGCTTCCCGCCTGCGCGTCCAAGTGTGAACGCGCACGGCCGCCTCGCCGGGCTTCCTTTGCCGGGGCTCGGCTTGTCGGCCGGCGTCTCACGGTCCGTAGAAGGTTCGGTGCGTTCGCTGACGACGGGTCGAGAGAAGCGTTTTCTCTCCTCCCTCACTGACGGTCGTTGGTGCTCCCCAGCCCCTTCGGCGTCCCAAAGCGTAACGCCTGCTTCATCTCGTCAAGGGCGCGCCCGTCTCTAACCGGGCGTCGTCCGGCACGTGGAAACGGGCGGGAGACGGTGTCGAGGAGGAAGAAAGGGTGGGGTCCGGTCCGGTCCGGTCTGGTCTCCTCCTCCTCCTTCTTCTTCTTGGCGCGCCTCCCGCCGAGACCGATGGATTCGTTGCACTCTCAGGCCCTGAATCTGTTGTCCGGTGGTTTCAGTTGATA
>NW_027468497.1:7500-10000 GCF_041734735.1 Babylonia areolata
GAAAAAAAAAGACCAAAAAAAAGACCTGGTCGTCAACGCCTGCTCCTGTCCATGCCAAACGGCGTTTTCCTCTCAACTTTGGCATGCTCGCTGAGGAAAAGGCAGGTAAAGGTTGTGGATAAAAAGTAAACGCGCTGTGGAGAATTGCCCAAATCGTTCAGGCGCCGTGAAAAAAAGAAAGACGTAGTCGTCAACGTCTGGTCCCGTCAATGGCGAAGGGCGTTTTCTCTCAACTTTGGCATGCTCGCTGAGGAAAAGGCAGGTAAAGGTTGTGGATAAAAGTCCGAAGAACCTCGCTACAATTGCCAAAATCTTTCCGCTGCCATTCAAAAATGGACTACTCCTCCACACCTCCTCCCGTCCATGCCAAACGGCGTTTTCTCTCAACTTTGGCATGCTCGGAGAGAAAAAAAGGCAGGTAAAGGTTGTGGATAAAAAAGTAAAAAATTGCCAAAATACTTTCTGGGCCCTCAAAAAAAGGCCTACTCCTCAACGCCTGCTCCCGTCCATGCCGAACCGCGTTTTCTATCAACTTTGGCATGCTCGGAGAGAGAAAAAAGGAAAAAAAGAAAAAAAAGGTCCAGTAAAGGTTGTGGATAAAAGTAACCGGCTTTGGAGAATTGCCTGAATCCTTCCGGCGCTGTGAAAAAAAAAGACCAAAAAAAAGACCTGGTCGTCAACGCCTGCTCCTGTCCATGCCAAACGGCGTTTTCCTCTCAACTTTGGCATGCTCGCTGAGGAAAAGGCAGGTAAAGGTTGTGGATAAAAAGTAAACGCGCTGTGGAGAATTGCCCAAATCGTTCAGGCGCCGTGAAAAAAAGAAAGACGTAGTCGTCAACGTCTGGTCCCGTCAATGGCGAAGGGCGTTTTCTCTCAACTTTGGCATGCTCGCTGAGGAAAAGGCAGGTAAAGGTTGTGGATAAAAGTCCGAAGAACCTCGCTACAATTGCCAAAATCTTTCCGCTGCCATTCAAAAATGGACTACTCCTCCACACCTCCTCCCGTCCATGCCAAACGGCGTTTTCTCTCAACTTTGGCATGCTCGGAGAGAAAAAAAGGCAGGTAAAGGTTGTGGATAAAAAAGTAAAAAATTGCCAAAATACTTTCTGGGCCCTCAAAAAAAGGCCTACTCCTCAACGCCTGCTCCCGTCCATGCCGAACCGCGTTTTCTATCAACTTTGGCATGCTCGGAGAGAGAAAAAAGGAAAAAAAGAAAAAAAAGGTCCAGTAAAGGTTGTGGATAAAAGTAACCGGCTTTGGAGAATTGCCTGAATCCTTCCGGCGCTGTGAAAAAAAAAGACCAAAAAAAAGACCTGGTCGTCAACGCCTGCTCCTGTCCATGCCAAACGGCGTTTTCCTCTCAACTTTGGCATGCTCGCTGAGGAAAAGGCAGGTAAAGGTTGTGGATAAAAAGTAAACGCGCTGTGGAGAATTGCCCAAATCGTTCAGGCGCCGTGAAAAAAAGAAAGACGTAGTCGTCAACGTCTGGTCCCGTCAATGGCGAAGGGCGTTTTCTCTCAACTTTGGCATGCTCGCTGAGGAAAAGGCAGGTAAAGGTTGTGGATAAAAGTCCGAAGAACCTCGCTACAATTGCCAAAATCTTTCCGCTGCCATTCAAAAATGGACTACTCCTCCACACCTCCTCCCGTCCATGCCAAACGGCGTTTTCTCTCAACTTTGGCATGCTCGGAGAGAAAAAAAGGCAGGTAAAGGTTGTGGATAAAAAAGTAAAAAATTGCCAAAATACTTTCTGGGCCCTCAAAAAAAGGCCTACTCCTCAACGCCTGCTCCCGTCCATGCCGAACCGCGTTTTCTATCAACTTTGGCATGCTCGGAGAGAGAAAAAAGGAAAAAAAGAAAAAAAAGGTCCAGTAAAGGTTGTGGATAAAAGTAACCGGCTTTGGAGAATTGCCTGAATCCTTCCGGCGCTGTGAAAAAAAAAGACCAAAAAAAAGACCTGGTCGTCAACGCCTGCTCCTGTCCATGCCAAACGGCGTTTTCCTCTCAACTTTGGCATGCTCGCTGAGGAAAAGGCAGGTAAAGGTTGTGGATAAAAAGTAAACGCGCTGTGGAGAATTGCCCAAATCGTTCAGGCGCCGTGAAAAAAAGAAAGACGTAGTCGTCAACGTCTGGTCCCGTCAATGGCGAAGGGCGTTTTCTCTCAACTTTGGCATGCTCGCTGAGGAAAAGGCAGGTAAAGGTTGTGGATAAAAGTCCGAAGAACCTCGCTACAATTGCCAAAATCTTTCCGCTGCCATTCAAAAATGGACTACTCCTCCACACCTCCTCCCGTCCATGCCAAACGGCGTTTTCTCTCAACTTTGGCATGCTCGGAGAGAAAAAAAGGCAGGTAAAGGTTGTGGATAAAAAAGTAAAAAATTGCCAAAATACTTTCTGGCCCTCAAAAAAAGGCCTACTCCTCAACGCCTGCTCCCGTCCATGCCGAACCGCGTTTTCTATCAACTTTGGCATGCTCGGAGAGAAAAAAGGAAAAAAAGAA
>NW_027468498.1:5000-7500 GCF_041734735.1 Babylonia areolata
AAACGGCGTTTTCCTCTCAACTTTGGCATGCTCGCTGAGGAAAAGGCAGGTAAAGGTTGTGGATAAAAAGTAAACGCGCTGTGGAGAATTGCCCAAATCGTTCAGGCGCCGTGAAAAAAAGAAAGACGTAGTCGTCAACGTCTGGTCCCGTCAATGGCGAAGGGCGTTTTCTCTCAACTTTGGCATGCTCGCTGAGGAAAAGGCAGGTAAAGGTTGTGGATAAAAGTCCGAAGAACCTCGCTACAATTGCCAAAATCTTTCCGCTGCCATTCAAAAATGGACTACTCCTCCACACCTCCTCCCGTCCATGCCAAACGGCGTTTTCTCTCAACTTTGGCATGCTCGGAGAGAAAAAAAGGCAGGTAAAGGTTGTGGATAAAAAAGTAAAAAATTGCCAAAATACTTTCTGGGCCCTCAAAAAAAGGCCTACTCCTCAACGCCTGCTCCCGTCCATGCCGAACCGCGTTTTCTATCAACTTTGGCATGCTCGGAGAGAGAAAAAAGGAAAAAAAGAAAAAAAAGGTCCAGTAAAGGTTGTGGATAAAAGTAACCGGCTTTGGAGAATTGCCTGAATCCTTCCGGCGCTGTGAAAAAAAAAGACCAAAAAAAAGACCTGGTCGTCAACGCCTGCTCCTGTCCATGCCAAACGGCGTTTTCCTCTCAACTTTGGCATGCTCGCTGAGGAAAAGGCAGGTAAAGGTTGTGGATAAAAAGTAAACGCGCTGTGGAGAATTGCCCAAATCGTTCAGGCGCCGTGAAAAAAAGAAAGACGTAGTCGTCAACGTCTGGTCCCGTCAATGGCGAAGGGCGTTTTCTCTCAACTTTGGCATGCTCGCTGAGGAAAAGGCAGGTAAAGGTTGTGGATAAAAGTCCGAAGAACCTCGCTACAATTGCCAAAATCTTTCCGCTGCCATTCAAAAATGGACTACTCCTCCACACCTCCTCCCGTCCATGCCAAACGGCGTTTTCTCTCAACTTTGGCATGCTCGGAGAGAAAAAAAGGCAGGTAAAGGTTGTGGATAAAAAAGTAAAAAATTGCCAAAATACTTTCTGGGCCCTCAAAAAAAGGCCTACTCCTCAACGCCTGCTCCCGTCCATGCCGAACCGCGTTTTCTATCAACTTTGGCATGCTCGGAGAGAGAAAAAAGGAAAAAAAGAAAAAAAAGGTCCAGTAAAGGTTGTGGATAAAAGTAACCGGCTTTGGAGAATTGCCTGAATCCTTCCGGCGCTGTGAAAAAAAAAGACCAAAAAAAAGACCTGGTCGTCAACGCCTGCTCCTGTCCATGCCAAACGGCGTTTTCCTCTCAACTTTGGCATGCTCGCTGAGGAAAAGGCAGGTAAAGGTTGTGGATAAAAAGTAAACGCGCTGTGGAGAATTGCCCAAATCGTTCAGGCGCCGTGAAAAAAAGAAAGACGTAGTCGTCAACGTCTGGTCCCGTCAATGGCGAAGGGCGTTTTCTCTCAACTTTGGCATGCTCGCTGAGGAAAAGGCAGGTAAAGGTTGTGGATAAAAGTCCGAAGAACCTCGCTACAATTGCCAAAATCTTTCCGCTGCCATTCAAAAATGGACTACTCCTCCACACCTCCTCCCGTCCATGCCAAACGGCGTTTTCTCTCAACTTTGGCATGCTCGGAGAGAAAAAAAGGCAGGTAAAGGTTGTGGATAAAAAAGTAAAAAATTGCCAAAATACTTTCTGGGCCCTCAAAAAAAGGCCTACTCCTCAACGCCTGCTCCCGTCCATGCCGAACCGCGTTTTCTATCAACTTTGGCATGCTCGGAGAGAGAAAAAAGGAAAAAAAGAAAAAAAAGGTCCAGTAAAGGTTGTGGATAAAAGTAACCGGCTTTGGAGAATTGCCTGAATCCTTCCGGCGCTGTGAAAAAAAAAGACCAAAAAAAAGACCTGGTCGTCAACGCCTGCTCCTGTCCATGCCAAACGGCGTTTTCCTCTCAACTTTGGCATGCTCGCTGAGGAAAAGGCAGGTAAAGGTTGTGGATAAAAAGTAAACGCGCTGTGGAGAATTGCCCAAATCGTTCAGGCGCCGTGAAAAAAAGAAAGACGTAGTCGTCAACGTCTGGTCCCGTCAATGGCGAAGGGCGTTTTCTCTCAACTTTGGCATGCTCGCTGAGGAAAAGGCAGGTAAAGGTTGTGGATAAAAGTCCGAAGAACCTCGCTACAATTGCCAAAATCTTTCCGCTGCCATTCAAAAATGGACTACTCCTCCACACCTCCTCCCGTCCATGCCAAACGGCGTTTTCTCTCAACTTTGGCATGCTCGGAGAGAAAAAAAGGCAGGTAAAGGTTGTGGATAAAACTCCAAAACCTCGCTACAATTGCCAAAATACTTTCTGGGCCCTCAAAAAAAGGCCTACTCCTCAACGCCTGGTCCCCAGGCACGTGCTGGGGGGCCTCAACTCAGGCTCTGCCCAATGTGGATCAAGGTCCACCTTCGCAGCGCCTTATGCGACACCCTGGTTGTGGGGGACGCGGCGTGGCGTGGC
>NW_027468498.1:17500-20000 GCF_041734735.1 Babylonia areolata
TTTTCTCTCAACTTTGGCATGCTCGGAGAGAAAAAAAGGCAGGTAAAGGTTGTGGATAAAAAAGTAAAAAATTGCCAAAATACTTTCTGGGCCCTCAAAAAAAGGCCTACTCCTCAACGCCTGCTCCCGTCCATGCCGAACCGCGTTTTCTATCAACTTTGGCATGCTCGGAGAGAGAAAAAAGGAAAAAAAGAAAAAAAAGGTCCAGTAAAGGTTGTGGATAAAAGTAACCGGCTTTGGAGAATTGCCTGAATCCTTCCGGCGCTGTGAAAAAAAAAGACCAAAAAAAAGACCTGGTCGTCAACGCCTGCTCCTGTCCATGCCAAACGGCGTTTTCCTCTCAACTTTGGCATGCTCGCTGAGGAAAAGGCAGGTAAAGGTTGTGGATAAAAAGTAAACGCGCTGTGGAGAATTGCCCAAATCGTTCAGGCGCCGTGAAAAAAAGAAAGACGTAGTCGTCAACGTCTGGTCCCGTCAATGGCGAAGGGCGTTTTCTCTCAACTTTGGCATGCTCGCTGAGGAAAAGGCAGGTAAAGGTTGTGGATAAAAGTCCGAAGAACCTCGCTACAATTGCCAAAATCTTTCCGCTGCCATTCAAAAATGGACTACTCCTCCACACCTCCTCCCGTCCATGCCAAACGGCGTTTTCTCTCAACTTTGGCATGCTCGGAGAGAAAAAAAGGCAGGTAAAGGTTGTGGATAAAAAAGTAAAAAATTGCCAAAATACTTTCTGGGCCCTCAAAAAAAGGCCTACTCCTCAACGCCTGCTCCCGTCCATGCCGAACCGCGTTTTCTATCAACTTTGGCATGCTCGGAGAGAGAAAAAAGGAAAAAAAGAAAAAAAAGGTCCAGTAAAGGTTGTGGATAAAAGTAACCGGCTTTGGAGAATTGCCTGAATCCTTCCGGCGCTGTGAAAAAAAAAGACCAAAAAAAAGACCTGGTCGTCAACGCCTGCTCCTGTCCATGCCAAACGGCGTTTTCCTCTCAACTTTGGCATGCTCGCTGAGGAAAAGGCAGGTAAAGGTTGTGGATAAAAAGTAAACGCGCTGTGGAGAATTGCCCAAATCGTTCAGGCGCCGTGAAAAAAAGAAAGACGTAGTCGTCAACGTCTGGTCCCGTCAATGGCGAAGGGCGTTTTCTCTCAACTTTGGCATGCTCGCTGAGGAAAAGGCAGGTAAAGGTTGTGGATAAAAGTCCGAAGAACCTCGCTACAATTGCCAAAATCTTTCCGCTGCCATTCAAAAATGGACTACTCCTCCACACCTCCTCCCGTCCATGCCAAACGGCGTTTTCTCTCAACTTTGGCATGCTCGGAGAGAAAAAAAGGCAGGTAAAGGTTGTGGATAAAAAAGTAAAAAATTGCCAAAATACTTTCTGGGCCCTCAAAAAAAGGCCTACTCCTCAACGCCTGCTCCCGTCCATGCCGAACCGCGTTTTCTATCAACTTTGGCATGCTCGGAGAGAGAAAAAAGGAAAAAAAGAAAAAAAAGGTCCAGTAAAGGTTGTGGATAAAAGTAACCGGCTTTGGAGAATTGCCTGAATCCTTCCGGCGCTGTGAAAAAAAAAGACCAAAAAAAAGACCTGGTCGTCAACGCCTGCTCCTGTCCATGCCAAACGGCGTTTTCCTCTCAACTTTGGCATGCTCGCTGAGGAAAAGGCAGGTAAAGGTTGTGGATAAAAAGTAAACGCGCTGTGGAGAATTGCCCAAATCGTTCAGGCGCCGTGAAAAAAAGAAAGACGTAGTCGTCAACGTCTGGTCCCGTCAATGGCGAAGGGCGTTTTCTCTCAACTTTGGCATGCTCGCTGAGGAAAAGGCAGGTAAAGGTTGTGGATAAAAGTCCGAAGAACCTCGCTACAATTGCCAAAATCTTTCCGCTGCCATTCAAAAATGGACTACTCCTCCACACCTCCTCCCGTCCATGCCAAACGGCGTTTTCTCTCAACTTTGGCATGCTCGGAGAGAAAAAAAGGCAGGTAAAGGTTGTGGATAAAAAAGTAAAAAATTGCCAAAATACTTTCTGGGCCCTCAAAAAAAGGCCTACTCCTCAACGCCTGCTCCCGTCCATGCCGAACCGCGTTTTCTATCAACTTTGGCATGCTCGGAGAGAGAAAAAAGGAAAAAAAGAAAAAAAAGGCAGGTAAAGGTTGTGGATAAAAAAGTAAAAAATTGCCAAAATACTTTCTGGGCCCTCAAAAAAAGGCCTACTCCTCAACGCCTGCTCCCGTCCATGCCGAACCGCGTTTTCTATCAACTTTGGCATGCTCGGAGAGAGAAAAAGCAGGTAAAGGTTGTGGATAAAACTCCAAAACCTCGCTACAATTGCCAAAATACTTTCTGGGCCCTCAAAAAAAGGCCTACTCCTCAACGCCTGGTCCCCAGGCACGTGCTGGGGGGCCTCAACTCAGGCTCTGCCCAATGTGGATCAAGGTCCACCTTCGCAGCGCCTTATGCGACACCCTGGTTGTGGGGGACGCGGCGTGGCGTGGCGGATCGCTCCGG
>NW_027468499.1:5000-7500 GCF_041734735.1 Babylonia areolata
CGGGAAGCTCGGCAGCCGGGCGGGTAGCCTGCGGGGAGCTGGTGGGCTCCCGAGACTCCCGTCCCCCGACTCGGGCCTCGCACGCCGAGCGGTCGCTAGCTTGCCAGTGCAAAAGACAGAAGCGCGGGGGCAGTAAAGCCAGGCGGACGGGTCGACCGTTGCCGGCTGTGCGCCGACCGGAGCGATCCGCCACGCCACGCCGCGTCCCCCACAACCAGGGTGTCGCATAAGGCGCTGCGAAGGTGGACCTTGATCCACATTGGGCAGAGCCTGAGTTGAGGCCCCCCCAGCAACGTGCCTGGGGAACAGGCGTTAGGGAGTAGGCCTTTTTTTGAGGGCCCCAGAAAGTATTTTGGCAATTGTAGCGGAGGTTTTGGGAGTTTTATCACAACCTTTACCTGCCTTTTTTTCTCTCCGAGCATGCCAAAGTTAGAGAAAACGCCGTTTGGCATGGACGGGAGGAGGTGTGGAGGAGTAGTCCATTTTTGAATGGCAGCGGAAAGATTTTGGCAATTGTAGCGAGGTTCTTCGGACTTTTATCCACAACCTTTACCTGCCTTTTCCTCAGCGAGCATGCAAAGTTGAGAGAAAACGCCCTTCGCCATTGACGGGACCAGACGTTGACGACTACGTCTTTCTTTTTTTCACGGCGCCTGAACGATTTGGGCAATTCTCCACAGCGCGTTTACTTTTTATCCACAACCTTTACCTGCCTTTTCCTCAGCGAGCATGCCAAAGTTGAGAGAAAAACGCCGTTTGGCATGGACAGGAGCAGGCGTTGACGACCAGGTCTTTTTTTTGGTCTTTTTTTTTCACAGCGCCGGAAGGATTCAGGCAATTCTCAAAGCCGGTTACTTTTATCCACAACCTTTACTGGACCTTTTTTTTCTTTTTTTCCTTTTTTCTCTCTCCGAGCATGCCAAAGTTGATAGAAAACGCGGTTCGGCATGGACGGAGCAGCGTTGAGGAGTAGGCCTTTTTTTGAGGCAGAAAGTATTGGCAATTTTTTACTTTTTTATCCACAACCTTTACCTGCCTTTTTTTCTCTCCGAGCATGCCAAAGTTGAGAGAAAACGCCGTTTGGCATGGACGGGAGGAGGTGTGGAGGAGTAGTCCATTTTTGAATGGCAGCGGAAAGATTTGGCAATTGTAGCGAGGTTCTTCGGACTTTTATCCACAACCTTTACCTGCCTTTTCCTCAGCGAGCATGCCAAAGTTGAGAGAAAACGCCCTTCGCCATTGACGGGACCAGACGTTGACGACTACGTCTTTCTTTTTTTCACGGCGCCTGAACGATTTGGGCAATTCTCACAGCGCGTTTACTTTTTATCCACAACCTTTACCTGCCTTTTCCTCAGCGAGCATGCAAAGTTGAGAGGAAAACGCCGTTTGGCATGGACAGGAGCAGGCGTTGACGACCAGGTCTTTTTTTTGGTCTTTTTTTTTCACAGCGCCGGAAGGATTCAGGCAATTCTCCAAAGCCGGTTACTTTTATCCACAACCTTTACTGGACCTTTTTTTCTTTTTTTTCCTTTTTTTCTCTCTCCGAGCATGCCAAAGTTGATAGAAAACGCGGTTCGGCATGGACGGAGCAGGCGTTGAGGAGTAGGCCTTTTTTTGAGGGCCCAGAAAGTATTTTGGCAATTTTTTACTTTTTTATCCACAACCTTTACCTGCCTTTTTTTCTCTCCGAGCATGCCAAAGTTGAGAGAAAACGCCGTTTGGCATGGACGGGAGGTGTGGAGGAGTAGTCCATTTTTGAATGGCAGCGGAAAGATTTTGGCAATTGTAGCGAGGTTCTTCGGACTTTTATCCACAACCTTTACCTGCCTTTTCCTCAGCGAGCATGCCAAAGTTGAGAGAAAACGCCCTTCGCCATTGACGGGACCAGACGTTGACGACTACGTCTTTCTTTTTTTCACGGCGCCTGAACGATTTGGGCAATTCTCCACAGCGCGTTTACTTTTTATCCACAACCTTTACCTGCCTTTTCCTCAGCGAGCATGCCAAAGTTGAGAGGAAAACGCCGTTTGGCATGGACAGGAGCAGGCGTTGACGACCAGGTCTTTTTTTGGTCTTTTTTTTTCACAGCGCCGAAGGATTCAGGCAATTCTCCAAAGCCGGTTACTTTTATCCACAACCTTTACTGGACCTTTTTTTTCTTTTTTTCCTTTTTTTCTCTCTCCGAGCATGCCAAAGTTGATAGAAAACGCGGTTCGGCATGGACGGGAGCAGGCGTTGAGGAGTAGGCCTTTTTTTGAGGGCCCAGAAAGTATTTTGGCAATTTTTTACTTTTTTATCCACAACCTTTACCTGCCTTTTTTTCTCTCCGAGCATGCCAAAGTTGAGAGAAAACGCCGTTTGGCATGGACGGGAGGAGTGTGGAGGAGTAGTCCATTTTTGAATGGCAGCGGAAAGATTTTGGCAATTGTAGCGAGGTTCTTCGGACTTTTATCCACAACCTTTACCTGCCTTTTCCTCAGCGAGCATGCCAAAGTTG
>NW_027468500.1:5000-7500 GCF_041734735.1 Babylonia areolata
CTCTCAACTTTGGCATGCTCGGAGAGAAAAAAAGGCAGGTAAAGGTTGTGGATAAAAAAGTAAAAAATTGCCAAAATACTTTCTGGGCCCTCAAAAAAAGGCCTACTCCTCAACGCCTGCTCCCGTCCATGCCGAACCGCGTTTTCTATCAACTTTGGCATGCTCGGAGAGAGAAAAAAGGAAAAAAAGAAAAAAAAGGTCCAGTAAAGGTTGTGGATAAAAGTAACCGGCTTTGGAGAATTGCCTGAATCCTTCCGGCGCTGTGAAAAAAAAAGACCAAAAAAAAGACCTGGTCGTCAACGCCTGCTCCTGTCCATGCCAAACGGCGTTTTCCTCTCAACTTTGGCATGCTCGCTGAGGAAAAGGCAGGTAAAGGTTGTGGATAAAAAGTAAACGCGCTGTGGAGAATTGCCCAAATCGTTCAGGCGCCGTGAAAAAAAGAAAGACGTAGTCGTCAACGTCTGGTCCCGTCAATGGCGAAGGGCGTTTTCTCTCAACTTTGGCATGCTCGCTGAGGAAAAGGCAGGTAAAGGTTGTGGATAAAAGTCCGAAGAACCTCGCTACAATTGCCAAAATCTTTCCGCTGCCATTCAAAAATGGACTACTCCTCCACACCTCCTCCCGTCCATGCCAAACGGCGTTTTCTCTCAACTTTGGCATGCTCGGAGAGAAAAAAAGGCAGGTAAAGGTTGTGGATAAAAAAGTAAAAAATTGCCAAAATACTTTCTGGGCCCTCAAAAAAAGGCCTACTCCTCAACGCCTGCTCCCGTCCATGCCGAACCGCGTTTTCTATCAACTTTGGCATGCTCGGAGAGAGAAAAAAGGAAAAAAAGAAAAAAAAGGTCCAGTAAAGGTTGTGGATAAAAGTAACCGGCTTTGGAGAATTGCCTGAATCCTTCCGGCGCTGTGAAAAAAAAAGACCAAAAAAAAGACCTGGTCGTCAACGCCTGCTCCTGTCCATGCCAAACGGCGTTTTCCTCTCAACTTTGGCATGCTCGCTGAGGAAAAGGCAGGTAAAGGTTGTGGATAAAAAGTAAACGCGCTGTGGAGAATTGCCCAAATCGTTCAGGCGCCGTGAAAAAAAGAAAGACGTAGTCGTCAACGTCTGGTCCCGTCAATGGCGAAGGGCGTTTTCTCTCAACTTTGGCATGCTCGCTGAGGAAAAGGCAGGTAAAGGTTGTGGATAAAAGTCCGAAGAACCTCGCTACAATTGCCAAAATCTTTCCGCTGCCATTCAAAAATGGACTACTCCTCCACACCTCCTCCCGTCCATGCCAAACGGCGTTTTCTCTCAACTTTGGCATGCTCGGAGAGAAAAAAAGGCAGGTAAAGGTTGTGGATAAAAAAGTAAAAAATTGCCAAAATACTTTCTGGGCCCTCAAAAAAAGGCCTACTCCTCAACGCCTGCTCCCGTCCATGCCGAACCGCGTTTTCTATCAACTTTGGCATGCTCGGAGAGAGAAAAAAGGAAAAAAAGAAAAAAAAGGTCCAGTAAAGGTTGTGGATAAAAGTAACCGGCTTTGGAGAATTGCCTGAATCCTTCCGGCGCTGTGAAAAAAAAAGACCAAAAAAAAGACCTGGTCGTCAACGCCTGCTCCTGTCCATGCCAAACGGCGTTTTCCTCTCAACTTTGGCATGCTCGCTGAGGAAAAGGCAGGTAAAGGTTGTGGATAAAAAGTAAACGCGCTGTGGAGAATTGCCCAAATCGTTCAGGCGCCGTGAAAAAAAGAAAGACGTAGTCGTCAACGTCTGGTCCCGTCAATGGCGAAGGGCGTTTTCTCTCAACTTTGGCATGCTCGCTGAGGAAAAGGCAGGTAAAGGTTGTGGATAAAAGTCCGAAGAACCTCGCTACAATTGCCAAAATCTTTCCGCTGCCATTCAAAAATGGACTACTCCTCCACACCTCCTCCCGTCCATGCCAAACGGCGTTTTCTCTCAACTTTGGCATGCTCGGAGAGAAAAAAAGGCAGGTAAAGGTTGTGGATAAAACTCCAAAACCTCGCTACAATTGCCAAAATACTTTCTGGGCCCTCAAAAAAAGGCCTACTCCTCAACGCCTGGTCCCCAGGCACGTGCTGGGGGGCCTCAACTCAGGCTCTGCCCAATGTGGATCAAGGTCCACCTTCGCAGCGCCTTATGCGACACCCTGGTTGTGGGGGACGCGGCGTGGCGTGGCGGATCGCTCCGGTCGGCGCACAGCCGGCAACGGTCGACCCGTCCGCCTGGCTTTACTGCCCCCGCGCTTCTGTCTTTTGCACTGGCAAGCTAGCGACCGCTCGGCGTGCGAGGCCCGAGTCGGGGGACGGGAGTCTCGGGAGCCCACCAGCTCCCCGCAGGCTACCCGCCCGGCTGCCGAGCTTCCCGCCTGCGCGTCCAAGTGTGAACGCGCACGGCCGCCTCGCCGGGCTTCCTTTGCCGGGGCTCGGCTTGTCGGCCGGCGTCTCACGGTCCGTAGAAGGTTCGGTGCGTTCGCTGACGACGGGTCGAGAGAAGCGTTTTC
>NW_027468500.1:15000-20000 GCF_041734735.1 Babylonia areolata
AGAATTGCCCAAATCGTTCAGGCGCCGTGAAAAAAAGAAAGACGTAGTCGTCAACGTCTGGTCCCGTCAATGGCGAAGGGCGTTTTCTCTCAACTTTGGCATGCTCGCTGAGGAAAAGGCAGGTAAAGGTTGTGGATAAAAGTCCGAAGAACCTCGCTACAATTGCCAAAATCTTTCCGCTGCCATTCAAAAATGGACTACTCCTCCACACCTCCTCCCGTCCATGCCAAACGGCGTTTTCTCTCAACTTTGGCATGCTCGGAGAGAAAAAAAGGCAGGTAAAGGTTGTGGATAAAAAAGTAAAAAATTGCCAAAATACTTTCTGGGCCCTCAAAAAAAGGCCTACTCCTCAACGCCTGCTCCCGTCCATGCCGAACCGCGTTTTCTATCAACTTTGGCATGCTCGGAGAGAGAAAAAAGGAAAAAAAGAAAAAAAAGGTCCAGTAAAGGTTGTGGATAAAAGTAACCGGCTTTGGAGAATTGCCTGAATCCTTCCGGCGCTGTGAAAAAAAAAGACCAAAAAAAAGACCTGGTCGTCAACGCCTGCTCCTGTCCATGCCAAACGGCGTTTTCCTCTCAACTTTGGCATGCTCGCTGAGGAAAAGGCAGGTAAAGGTTGTGGATAAAAAGTAAACGCGCTGTGGAGAATTGCCCAAATCGTTCAGGCGCCGTGAAAAAAAGAAAGACGTAGTCGTCAACGTCTGGTCCCGTCAATGGCGAAGGGCGTTTTCTCTCAACTTTGGCATGCTCGCTGAGGAAAAGGCAGGTAAAGGTTGTGGATAAAAGTCCGAAGAACCTCGCTACAATTGCCAAAATCTTTCCGCTGCCATTCAAAAATGGACTACTCCTCCACACCTCCTCCCGTCCATGCCAAACGGCGTTTTCTCTCAACTTTGGCATGCTCGGAGAGAAAAAAAGGCAGGTAAAGGTTGTGGATAAAAAAGTAAAAAATTGCCAAAATACTTTCTGGGCCCTCAAAAAAAGGCCTACTCCTCAACGCCTGCTCCCGTCCATGCCGAACCGCGTTTTCTATCAACTTTGGCATGCTCGGAGAGAGAAAAAAGGAAAAAAAGAAAAAAAAGGTCCAGTAAAGGTTGTGGATAAAAGTAACCGGCTTTGGAGAATTGCCTGAATCCTTCCGGCGCTGTGAAAAAAAAAGACCAAAAAAAAGACCTGGTCGTCAACGCCTGCTCCTGTCCATGCCAAACGGCGTTTTCCTCTCAACTTTGGCATGCTCGCTGAGGAAAAGGCAGGTAAAGGTTGTGGATAAAAAGTAAACGCGCTGTGGAGAATTGCCCAAATCGTTCAGGCGCCGTGAAAAAAAGAAAGACGTAGTCGTCAACGTCTGGTCCCGTCAATGGCGAAGGGCGTTTTCTCTCAACTTTGGCATGCTCGCTGAGGAAAAGGCAGGTAAAGGTTGTGGATAAAAGTCCGAAGAACCTCGCTACAATTGCCAAAATCTTTCCGCTGCCATTCAAAAATGGACTACTCCTCCACACCTCCTCCCGTCCATGCCAAACGGCGTTTTCTCTCAACTTTGGCATGCTCGGAGAGAAAAAAAGGCAGGTAAAGGTTGTGGATAAAAAAGTAAAAAATTGCCAAAATACTTTCTGGGCCCTCAAAAAAAGGCCTACTCCTCAACGCCTGCTCCCGTCCATGCCGAACCGCGTTTTCTATCAACTTTGGCATGCTCGGAGAGAGAAAAAAGGAAAAAAAGAAAAAAAAGGTCCAGTAAAGGTTGTGGATAAAAGTAACCGGCTTTGGAGAATTGCCTGAATCCTTCCGGCGCTGTGAAAAAAAAAGACCAAAAAAAAGACCTGGTCGTCAACGCCTGCTCCTGTCCATGCCAAACGGCGTTTTCCTCTCAACTTTGGCATGCTCGCTGAGGAAAAGGCAGGTAAAGGTTGTGGATAAAAAGTAAACGCGCTGTGGAGAATTGCCCAAATCGTTCAGGCGCCGTGAAAAAAAGAAAGACGTAGTCGTCAACGTCTGGTCCCGTCAATGGCGAAGGGCGTTTTCTCTCAACTTTGGCATGCTCGCTGAGGAAAAGGCAGGTAAAGGTTGTGGATAAAAGTCCGAAGAACCTCGCTACAATTGCCAAAATCTTTCCGCTGCCATTCAAAAATGGACTACTCCTCCACACCTCCTCCCGTCCATGCCAAACGGCGTTTTCTCTCAACTTTGGCATGCTCGGAGAGAAAAAAAGGCAGGTAAAGGTTGTGGATAAAAAAGTAAAAAATTGCCAAAATACTTTCTGGGCCCTCAAAAAAAGGCCTACTCCTCAACGCCTGCTCCCGTCCATGCCGAACCGCGTTTTCTATCAACTTTGGCATGCTCGGAGAGAGAAAAAAGGAAAAAAAGAAAAAAAAGGTCCAGTAAAGGTTGTGGATAAAAGTAACCGGCTTTGGAGAATTGCCTGAATCCTTCCGGCGCTGTGAAAAAAAAAGACCAAAAAAAAGACCTGGTCGTCAACGCCTGCTCCTGTCCATGCCAAACGGCGTTTTCCTCTCAACTTTGGCATGCTCGCTGAGGAAAAGGCAGGTAAAGGTTGTGGATAAAAAGTAAACGCGCTGTGGAGAATTGCCCAAATCGTTCAGGCGCCGTGAAAAAAAGAAAGACGTAGTCGTCAACGTCTGGTCCCGTCAATGGCGAAGGGCGTTTTCTCTCAACTTTGGCATGCTCGCTGAGGAAAAGGCAGGTAAAGGTTGTGGATAAAAGTCCGAAGAACCTCGCTACAATTGCCAAAATCTTTCCGCTGCCATTCAAAAATGGACTACTCCTCCACACCTCCTCCCGTCCATGCCAAACGGCGTTTTCTCTCAACTTTGGCATGCTCGGAGAGAAAAAAAGGCAGGTAAAGGTTGTGGATAAAAAAGTAAAAAATTGCCAAAATACTTTCTGGGCCCTCAAAAAAAGGCCTACTCCTCAACGCCTGCTCCCGTCCATGCCGAACCGCGTTTTCTATCAACTTTGGCATGCTCGGAGAGAGAAAAAAGGAAAAAAAGAAAAAAAAGGTCCAGTAAAGGTTGTGGATAAAAGTAACCGGCTTTGGAGAATTGCCTGAATCCTTCCGGCGCTGTGAAAAAAAAAGACCAAAAAAAAGACCTGGTCGTCAACGCCTGCTCCTGTCCATGCCAAACGGCGTTTTCCTCTCAACTTTGGCATGCTCGCTGAGGAAAAGGCAGGTAAAGGTTGTGGATAAAAAGTAAACGCGCTGTGGAGAATTGCCCAAATCGTTCAGGCGCCGTGAAAAAAAGAAAGACGTAGTCGTCAACGTCTGGTCCCGTCAATGGCGAAGGGCGTTTTCTCTCAACTTTGGCATGCTCGCTGAGGAAAAGGCAGGTAAAGGTTGTGGATAAAAGTCCGAAGAACCTCGCTACAATTGCCAAAATCTTTCCGCTGCCATTCAAAAATGGACTACTCCTCCACACCTCCTCCCGTCCATGCCAAACGGCGTTTTCTCTCAACTTTGGCATGCTCGGAGAGAAAAAAAGGCAGGTAAAGGTTGTGGATAAAAAAGTAAAAAATTGCCAAAATACTTTCTGGGCCTCAAAAAAAGGCCTACTCCTCAACGCCTGCTCCCGTCCATGCCGAACCGCGTTTTCTATCAACTTTGGCATGCTCGGAGAGAGAAAAAAGGAAAAAAATGGTCCAGTAAAGGTTGTGGATAAAAGTAACTTTGGAGAATTGCCTGAATCCTTCCGGCGCTGTGAAAAAAAAAGACCAAAAAAAAGACCTGGTCGTCAACGCCTGCTCCTGTCCATGCCAAACGGCGTTTTCCTCTCAACTTTGGCATGCTCGCTGAGGAAAAGGCAGGTAAAGGTTGTGGATAAAAAGTAAACGCGCTGTGGAGAATTGCCCAAATCGTTCAGGCGCCGTGAAAAAAAGAAAGACGTAGTCGTCAACGTCTGGTCCCGTCAATGGCGAAGGGCGTTTTCTCTCAACTTTGGCATGCTCGCTGAGGAAAAGGCAGGTAAAGGTTGTGGATAAAAGTCCGAAGAACCTCGCTACAATTGCCAAAATCTTTCCGCTGCCATTCAAAAATGGACTACTCCTCCACACCTCCTCCCGTCCATGCCAAACGGCGTTTTCTCTCAACTTTGGCATGCTCGGAGAGAAAAAAAGGCAGGTAAAGGTTGTGGATAAAACTCCAAAACCTCGCTACAATTGCCAAAATACTTTCTGGGCCCTCAAAAAAAGGCCTACTCCTCAACGCCTGGTCCCCAGGCACGTGCTGGGGGGCCTCAACTCAGGCTCTGCCCAATGTGGATCAAGGTCCACCTTCGCAGCGCCTTATGCGACACCCTGGTTGTGGGGGACGCGGCGTGGCGTGGCGGATCGCTCCGGTCGGCGCACAGCCGGCAACGGTCGACCCGTCCGCCTGGCTTTACTGCCCCCGCGCTTCTGTCTTTTGCACTGGCAAGCTAGCGACCGCTCGGCGTGCGAGGCCCGAGTCGGGGGACGGGAGTCTCGGGAGCCCACCAGCTCCCCGCAGGCTACCCGCCCGGCTGCCGAGCTTCCCGCCTGCGCGTCCAAGTGTGAACGCGCACGGCCGCCTCGCCGGGCTTCCTTTGCCGGGGCTCGGCTTGTCGGCCGGCGTCTCACGGTCCGTAGAAGGTTCGGTGCGTTCGCTGACGACGGGTCGAGAGAAGCGTTTTCTCTCCTCCCTCACTGACGGTCGTTGGTGCTCCCCAGCCCCTTCGGCGTCCCAAAGCGTAACGCCTGCTTCATCTCGTCAAGGGCGCGCCCGTCTCTAACCGGGCGTCGTCCGGCACGTGGAAACGGGCGGGAGACGGTGTCGAGGAGGAAGAAAGGGTGGGGTCCGGTCCGGTCCGGTCTGGTCTCCTCCTCCTCCTTCTTCTTCTTGGCGCGCCTCCCGCCGAGACCGATGGATTCGTTGCACTCTCAGGCCCTGAATCTGTTGTCCGGTGGTTTCAGTTGATAGTGCTGCCGCGGACCGCCCACGGAAAGAGCTCAGCCCTCGTTTCTGTGAGCAGCGG
>NW_027468501.1:17500-20000 GCF_041734735.1 Babylonia areolata
CGTCCATGCCGAACCGCGTTTTCTATCAACTTTGGCATGCTCGGAGAGAGAAAAAAGGAAAAAAAGAAAAAAAAGGTCCAGTAAAGGTTGTGGATAAAAGTAACCGGCTTTGGAGAATTGCCTGAATCCTTCCGGCGCTGTGAAAAAAAAAGACCAAAAAAAAGACCTGGTCGTCAACGCCTGCTCCTGTCCATGCCAAACGGCGTTTTCCTCTCAACTTTGGCATGCTCGCTGAGGAAAAGGCAGGTAAAGGTTGTGGATAAAAAGTAAACGCGCTGTGGAGAATTGCCCAAATCGTTCAGGCGCCGTGAAAAAAAGAAAGACGTAGTCGTCAACGTCTGGTCCCGTCAATGGCGAAGGGCGTTTTCTCTCAACTTTGGCATGCTCGCTGAGGAAAAGGCAGGTAAAGGTTGTGGATAAAAGTCCGAAGAACCTCGCTACAATTGCCAAAATCTTTCCGCTGCCATTCAAAAATGGACTACTCCTCCACACCTCCTCCCGTCCATGCCAAACGGCGTTTTCTCTCAACTTTGGCATGCTCGGAGAGAAAAAAAGGCAGGTAAAGGTTGTGGATAAAAAAGTAAAAAATTGCCAAAATACTTTCTGGGCCCTCAAAAAAAGGCCTACTCCTCAACGCCTGCTCCCGTCCATGCCGAACCGCGTTTTCTATCAACTTTGGCATGCTCGGAGAGAGAAAAAAGGAAAAAAAGAAAAAAAAGGTCCAGTAAAGGTTGTGGATAAAAGTAACCGGCTTTGGAGAATTGCCTGAATCCTTCCGGCGCTGTGAAAAAAAAAGACCAAAAAAAAGACCTGGTCGTCAACGCCTGCTCCTGTCCATGCCAAACGGCGTTTTCCTCTCAACTTTGGCATGCTCGCTGAGGAAAAGGCAGGTAAAGGTTGTGGATAAAAAGTAAACGCGCTGTGGAGAATTGCCCAAATCGTTCAGGCGCCGTGAAAAAAAGAAAGACGTAGTCGTCAACGTCTGGTCCCGTCAATGGCGAAGGGCGTTTTCTCTCAACTTTGGCATGCTCGCTGAGGAAAAGGCAGGTAAAGGTTGTGGATAAAAGTCCGAAGAACCTCGCTACAATTGCCAAAATCTTTCCGCTGCCATTCAAAAATGGACTACTCCTCCACACCTCCTCCCGTCCATGCCAAACGGCGTTTTCTCTCAACTTTGGCATGCTCGGAGAGAAAAAAAGGCAGGTAAAGGTTGTGGATAAAACTCCAAAACCTCGCTACAATTGCCAAAATACTTTCTGGGCCCTCAAAAAAAGGCCTACTCCTCAACGCCTGGTCCCCAGGCACGTGCTGGGGGGCCTCAACTCAGGCTCTGCCCAATGTGGATCAAGGTCCACCTTCGCAGCGCCTTATGCGACACCCTGGTTGTGGGGGACGCGGCGTGGCGTGGCGGATCGCTCCGGTCGGCGCACAGCCGGCAACGGTCGACCCGTCCGCCTGGCTTTACTGCCCCCGCGCTTCTGTCTTTTGCACTGGCAAGCTAGCGACCGCTCGGCGTGCGAGGCCCGAGTCGGGGGACGGGAGTCTCGGGAGCCCACCAGCTCCCCGCAGGCTACCCGCCCGGCTGCCGAGCTTCCCGCCTGCGCGTCCAAGTGTGAACGCGCACGGCCGCCTCGCCGGGCTTCCTTTGCCGGGGCTCGGCTTGTCGGCCGGCGTCTCACGGTCCGTAGAAGGTTCGGTGCGTTCGCTGACGACGGGTCGAGAGAAGCGTTTTCTCTCCTCCCTCACTGACGGTCGTTGGTGCTCCCCAGCCCCTTCGGCGTCCCAAAGCGTAACGCCTGCTTCATCTCGTCAAGGGCGCGCCCGTCTCTAACCGGGCGTCGTCCGGCACGTGGAAACGGGCGGGAGACGGTGTCGAGGAGGAAGAAAGGGTGGGGTCCGGTCCGGTCCGGTCTGGTCTCCTCCTCCTCCTTCTTCTTCTTGGCGCGCCTCCCGCCGAGACCGATGGATTCGTTGCACTCTCAGGCCCTGAATCTGTTGTCCGGTGGTTTCAGTTGATAGTGCTGCCGCGGACCGCCCACGGAAAGAGCTCAGCCCTCGTTTCTGTGAGCAGCGGTCCCAACTGGCGCTGCAACCGTCTCCCGGGGGCACGCAGAATACGGGTTGCATTCTGGTTGATCCTGCCAGTAGTCATATGCTTGTCTCAAAGATTAAGCCATGCATGTCTAAGTTCACACCCTCGTACGGTGAAACCGCGAATGGCTCATTAAATCAGTCGAGGTTCCTTAGATGATCCAAATTTACTTGGATAACTGTGGTAATTCTAGAGCTAATACATGCCGACCAGCTCCGACCCCTCGGGGAAAGAGCGCTTTTATTAGTTCAAAGCCAGTCGGGTTCTGCCCGTCCTTTGGTGACTCTGGATAACTTTGTGCCGATCGCATGGCCTCGAGCCGGCGACGCATCTTTCAAATGTCTGCCCTATCAAATGACGATGGTACGTGATCTGCCTACCATGTTAGCAACGGGTAGCGGGGAATCA
>NW_027468502.1:0-2500 GCF_041734735.1 Babylonia areolata
ATCCACATTGGGCAGAGCCTGAGTTGAGGCCCCCCAGCACGTGCCTGGGGACCAGACGTTGAGGAGTAGGCCTTTTTTTTGAGGGCCCAGAAAGTATTTTGGCAATTGTAGCGAGGTTTTGGAGTTTTATTCCACAACCTTTACCTGCCTTTTTTTCTTTTTTTCCTTTTTTCTCTCTCCGAGCATGCCAAAGTTGATAGAAAACGCGGTTCGGCATGGACGGGAGCAGGCGTTGAGGAGTAGGCCTTTTTTTGAGGGCCCAGAAAGTATTTTGGCAATTTTTTACTTTTTTATCCACAACCTTTACCTGCCTTTTTTTCTCTCCGAGCATGCCAAAGTTGAGAGAAAACGCCGTTTGGCATGGACGGGAGGAGGTGTGGAGGAGTAGTCCATTTTTGAATGGCAGCGGAAAGATTTTGGCAATTGTAGCGAGGTTCTTCGGACTTTTATCCACAACCTTTACCTGCCTTTTCCTCAGCGAGCATGCCAAAGTTGAGAGAAAACGCCCTTCGCCATTGACGGGACCAGACGTTGACGACTACGTCTTTCTTTTTTTCACGGCGCCTGAACGATTTGGGCAATTCTCCACAGCGCGTTTACTTTTTATCCACAACCTTTACCTGCCTTTTCCTCAGCGAGCATGCCAAAGTTGAGAGGAAAACGCCGTTTGGCATGGACAGGAGCAGGCGTTGACGACCAGGTCTTTTTTTTGGTCTTTTTTTTTCACAGCGCCGGAAGGATTCAGGCAATTCTCCAAAGCCGGTTACTTTTATCCACAACCTTTACTGGACCTTTTTTTTCTTTTTTTCCTTTTTTCTCTCTCCGAGCATGCCAAAGTTGATAGAAAACGCGGTTCGGCATGGACGGGAGCAGGCGTTGAGGAGTAGGCCTTTTTTTGAGGGCCCAGAAAGTATTTTGGCAATTTTTTACTTTTTTATCCACAACCTTTACCTGCCTTTTTTTCTCTCCGAGCATGCCAAAGTTGAGAGAAAACGCCGTTTGGCATGGACGGGAGGAGGTGTGGAGGAGTAGTCCATTTTTGAATGGCAGCGGAAAGATTTTGGCAATTGTAGCGAGGTTCTTCGGACTTTTATCCACAACCTTTACCTGCCTTTTCCTCAGCGAGCATGCCAAAGTTGAGAGGAAAACGCCGTTTGGCATGGACAGGAGCAGGCGTTGACGACCAGGTCTTTTTTTTGGTCTTTTTTTTTCACAGCGCCGGAAGGATTCAGGCAATTCTCCAAAGCCGGTTACTTTTATCCACAACCTTTACTGGACCTTTTTTTCTTTTTTTTCCTTTTTTCTCTCTCCGAGCATGCCAAAGTTGATAGAAAACGCGGTTCGGCATGGACGGGAGCAGGCGTTGAGGAGTAGGCCTTTTTTTGAGGGCCCAGAAAGTATTTTGGCAATTTTTTACTTTTTTATCCACAACCTTTACCTGCCTTTTTTTCTCTCCGAGCATGCCAAAGTTGAGAGAAAACGCCGTTTGGCATGGACGGGAGGAGGTGTGGAGGAGTAGTCCATTTTTGAATGGCAGCGGAAAGATTTTGGCAATTGTAGCGAGGTTCTTCGGACTTTTATCCACAACCTTTACCTGCCTTTTCCTCAGCGAGCATGCCAAAGTTGAGAGGAAAACGCCGTTTGGCATGGACAGGAGCAGGCGTTGACGACCAGGTCTTTTTTTTGGTCTTTTTTTTCACAGCGCCGGAAGGATTCAGGCAATTCTCCAAAGCCGGTTACTTTTATCCACAACCTTTACTGGACCTTTTTTTTCTTTTTTTCCTTTTTTCTCTCTCCGAGCATGCCAAAGTTGATAGAAAACGCGGTTCGGCATGGACGGGAGCAGGCGTTGAGGAGTAGGCCTTTTTTTGAGGGCCCAGAAAGTATTTTGGCAATTTTTTACTTTTTTATCCACAACCTTTACCTGCCTTTTTTTCTCTCCGAGCATGCCAAAGTTGAGAGAAAACGCCGTTTGGCATGGACGGGAGGAGGTGTGGAGGAGTAGTCCATTTTTGAATGGCAGCGGAAAGATTTTGGCAATTGTAGCGAGGTTCTTCGGACTTTTATCCACAACCTTTACCTGCCTTTTCCTCAGCGAGCATGCCAAAGTTGAGAGAAAACGCCCTTCGCCATTGACGGGACCAGACGTTGACGACTACGTCTTTCTTTTTTTCACGGCGCCTGAACGATTTGGGCAATTCTCCACAGCGCGTTTACTTTTTATCCACAACCTTTACCTGCCTTTTCCTCAGCGAGCATGCCAAAGTTGAGAGGAAAACGCCGTTTGGCATGGACAGGAGCAGGCGTTGACGACCAGGTCTTTTTTTTGGTCTTTTTTTTTCACAGCGCCGGAAGGATTCAGGCAATTCTCCAAAGCCGGTTACTTTTATCCACAACCTTTACTGGACCTTTTTTTTCTTTTTTTCCTTTTTTCTCTCTCCGAGCATGCCAAAGTTGATAGAAAACGCGGTTCGGCATGGACGGGAGCAGGCGTTGAGGA
>NW_027468503.1:0-2500 GCF_041734735.1 Babylonia areolata
TCCTCCACACCTCCTCCCGTCCATGCCAAACGGCGTTTTCTCTCAACTTTGGCATGCTCGGAGAGAAAAAAAGGCAGGTAAAGGTTGTGGATAAAAAAGTAAAAAATTGCCAAAATACTTTCTGGGCCCTCAAAAAAAGGCCTACTCCTCAACGCCTGCTCCCGTCCATGCCGAACCGCGTTTTCTATCAACTTTGGCATGCTCGGAGAGAGAAAAAAGGAAAAAAAGAAAAAAAAGGTCCAGTAAAGGTTGTGGATAAAAGTAACCGGCTTTGGAGAATTGCCTGAATCCTTCCGGCGCTGTGAAAAAAAAAGACCAAAAAAAAGACCTGGTCGTCAACGCCTGCTCCTGTCCATGCCAAACGGCGTTTTCCTCTCAACTTTGGCATGCTCGCTGAGGAAAAGGCAGGTAAAGGTTGTGGATAAAAAGTAAACGCGCTGTGGAGAATTGCCCAAATCGTTCAGGCGCCGTGAAAAAAAGAAAGACGTAGTCGTCAACGTCTGGTCCCGTCAATGGCGAAGGGCGTTTTCTCTCAACTTTGGCATGCTCGCTGAGGAAAAGGCAGGTAAAGGTTGTGGATAAAAGTCCGAAGAACCTCGCTACAATTGCCAAAATCTTTCCGCTGCCATTCAAAAATGGACTACTCCTCCACACCTCCTCCCGTCCATGCCAAACGGCGTTTTCTCTCAACTTTGGCATGCTCGGAGAGAAAAAAAGGCAGGTAAAGGTTGTGGATAAAAAAGTAAAAAATTGCCAAAATACTTTCTGGGCCCTCAAAAAAAGGCCTACTCCTCAACGCCTGCTCCCGTCCATGCCGAACCGCGTTTTCTATCAACTTTGGCATGCTCGGAGAGAGAAAAAAGGAAAAAAAGAAAAAAAAGGTCCAGTAAAGGTTGTGGATAAAAGTAACCGGCTTTGGAGAATTGCCTGAATCCTTCCGGCGCTGTGAAAAAAAAAGACCAAAAAAAAGACCTGGTCGTCAACGCCTGCTCCTGTCCATGCCAAACGGCGTTTTCCTCTCAACTTTGGCATGCTCGCTGAGGAAAAGGCAGGTAAAGGTTGTGGATAAAAAGTAAACGCGCTGTGGAGAATTGCCCAAATCGTTCAGGCGCCGTGAAAAAAAGAAAGACGTAGTCGTCAACGTCTGGTCCCGTCAATGGCGAAGGGCGTTTTCTCTCAACTTTGGCATGCTCGCTGAGGAAAAGGCAGGTAAAGGTTGTGGATAAAAGTCCGAAGAACCTCGCTACAATTGCCAAAATCTTTCCGCTGCCATTCAAAAATGGACTACTCCTCCACACCTCCTCCCGTCCATGCCAAACGGCGTTTTCTCTCAACTTTGGCATGCTCGGAGAGAAAAAAAGGCAGGTAAAGGTTGTGGATAAAACTCCAAAACCTCGCTACAATTGCCAAAATACTTTCTGGGCCCTCAAAAAAAGGCCTACTCCTCAACGCCTGGTCCCCAGGCACGTGCTGGGGGGCCTCAACTCAGGCTCTGCCCAATGTGGATCAAGGTCCACCTTCGCAGCGCCTTATGCGACACCCTGGTTGTGGGGGACGCGGCGTGGCGTGGCGGATCGCTCCGGTCGGCGCACAGCCGGCAACGGTCGACCCGTCCGCCTGGCTTTACTGCCCCCGCGCTTCTGTCTTTTGCACTGGCAAGCTAGCGACCGCTCGGCGTGCGAGGCCCGAGTCGGGGGACGGGAGTCTCGGGAGCCCACCAGCTCCCCGCAGGCTACCCGCCCGGCTGCCGAGCTTCCCGCCTGCGCGTCCAAGTGTGAACGCGCACGGCCGCCTCGCCGGGCTTCCTTTGCCGGGGCTCGGCTTGTCGGCCGGCGTCTCACGGTCCGTAGAAGGTTCGGTGCGTTCGCTGACGACGGGTCGAGAGAAGCGTTTTCTCTCCTCCCTCACTGACGGTCGTTGGTGCTCCCCAGCCCCTTCGGCGTCCCAAAGCGTAACGCCTGCTTCATCTCGTCAAGGGCGCGCCCGTCTCTAACCGGGCGTCGTCCGGCACGTGGAAACGGGCGGGAGACGGTGTCGAGGAGGAAGAAAGGGTGGGGTCCGGTCCGGTCCGGTCTGGTCTCCTCCTCCTCCTTCTTCTTCTTGGCGCGCCTCCCGCCGAGACCGATGGATTCGTTGCACTCTCAGGCCCTGAATCTGTTGTCCGGTGGTTTCAGTTGATAGTGCTGCCGCGGACCGCCCACGGAAAGAGCTCAGCCCTCGTTTCTGTGAGCAGCGGTCCCAACTGGCGCTGCAACCGTCTCCCGGGGCACGCAGAATACGGGTTGCATTCTGGTTGATCCTGCCAGTAGTCATATGCTTGTCTCAAAGATTAAGCCATGCATGTCTAAGTTCACACCCTCGTACGGTGAAACCGCGAATGGCTCATTAAATCAGTCGAGGTTCCTTAGATGATCCAAATTTACTTGGATAACTGTGGTAATTCTAGAGCTAATACATGCCGACCAGCTCCGACCCCTCGGGAAAGAGCGCTTTTATTAGT
>NW_027468503.1:10000-20000 GCF_041734735.1 Babylonia areolata
AAAGGTTGTGGATAAAAAGTAAACGCGCTGTGGAGAATTGCCCAAATCGTTCAGGCGCCGTGAAAAAAAGAAAGACGTAGTCGTCAACGTCTGGTCCCGTCAATGGCGAAGGGCGTTTTCTCTCAACTTTGGCATGCTCGCTGAGGAAAAGGCAGGTAAAGGTTGTGGATAAAAGTCCGAAGAACCTCGCTACAATTGCCAAAATCTTTCCGCTGCCATTCAAAAATGGACTACTCCTCCACACCTCCTCCCGTCCATGCCAAACGGCGTTTTCTCTCAACTTTGGCATGCTCGGAGAGAAAAAAAGGCAGGTAAAGGTTGTGGATAAAAAAGTAAAAAATTGCCAAAATACTTTCTGGGCCCTCAAAAAAAGGCCTACTCCTCAACGCCTGCTCCCGTCCATGCCGAACCGCGTTTTCTATCAACTTTGGCATGCTCGGAGAGAGAAAAAAGGAAAAAAAGAAAAAAAAGGTCCAGTAAAGGTTGTGGATAAAAGTAACCGGCTTTGGAGAATTGCCTGAATCCTTCCGGCGCTGTGAAAAAAAAAGACCAAAAAAAAGACCTGGTCGTCAACGCCTGCTCCTGTCCATGCCAAACGGCGTTTTCCTCTCAACTTTGGCATGCTCGCTGAGGAAAAGGCAGGTAAAGGTTGTGGATAAAAAGTAAACGCGCTGTGGAGAATTGCCCAAATCGTTCAGGCGCCGTGAAAAAAAGAAAGACGTAGTCGTCAACGTCTGGTCCCGTCAATGGCGAAGGGCGTTTTCTCTCAACTTTGGCATGCTCGCTGAGGAAAAGGCAGGTAAAGGTTGTGGATAAAAGTCCGAAGAACCTCGCTACAATTGCCAAAATCTTTCCGCTGCCATTCAAAAATGGACTACTCCTCCACACCTCCTCCCGTCCATGCCAAACGGCGTTTTCTCTCAACTTTGGCATGCTCGGAGAGAAAAAAAGGCAGGTAAAGGTTGTGGATAAAAAAGTAAAAAATTGCCAAAATACTTTCTGGGCCCTCAAAAAAAGGCCTACTCCTCAACGCCTGCTCCCGTCCATGCCGAACCGCGTTTTCTATCAACTTTGGCATGCTCGGAGAGAGAAAAAAGGAAAAAAAGAAAAAAAAGGTCCAGTAAAGGTTGTGGATAAAAGTAACCGGCTTTGGAGAATTGCCTGAATCCTTCCGGCGCTGTGAAAAAAAAAGACCAAAAAAAAGACCTGGTCGTCAACGCCTGCTCCTGTCCATGCCAAACGGCGTTTTCCTCTCAACTTTGGCATGCTCGCTGAGGAAAAGGCAGGTAAAGGTTGTGGATAAAAAGTAAACGCGCTGTGGAGAATTGCCCAAATCGTTCAGGCGCCGTGAAAAAAAGAAAGACGTAGTCGTCAACGTCTGGTCCCGTCAATGGCGAAGGGCGTTTTCTCTCAACTTTGGCATGCTCGCTGAGGAAAAGGCAGGTAAAGGTTGTGGATAAAAGTCCGAAGAACCTCGCTACAATTGCCAAAATCTTTCCGCTGCCATTCAAAAATGGACTACTCCTCCACACCTCCTCCCGTCCATGCCAAACGGCGTTTTCTCTCAACTTTGGCATGCTCGGAGAGAAAAAAAGGCAGGTAAAGGTTGTGGATAAAAAAGTAAAAAATTGCCAAAATACTTTCTGGGCCCTCAAAAAAAGGCCTACTCCTCAACGCCTGCTCCCGTCCATGCCGAACCGCGTTTTCTATCAACTTTGGCATGCTCGGAGAGAGAAAAAAGGAAAAAAAGAAAAAAAAGGTCCAGTAAAGGTTGTGGATAAAAGTAACCGGCTTTGGAGAATTGCCTGAATCCTTCCGGCGCTGTGAAAAAAAAAGACCAAAAAAAAGACCTGGTCGTCAACGCCTGCTCCTGTCCATGCCAAACGGCGTTTTCCTCTCAACTTTGGCATGCTCGCTGAGGAAAAGGCAGGTAAAGGTTGTGGATAAAAAGTAAACGCGCTGTGGAGAATTGCCCAAATCGTTCAGGCGCCGTGAAAAAAAGAAAGACGTAGTCGTCAACGTCTGGTCCCGTCAATGGCGAAGGGCGTTTTCTCTCAACTTTGGCATGCTCGCTGAGGAAAAGGCAGGTAAAGGTTGTGGATAAAAGTCCGAAGAACCTCGCTACAATTGCCAAAATCTTTCCGCTGCCATTCAAAAATGGACTACTCCTCCACACCTCCTCCCGTCCATGCCAAACGGCGTTTTCTCTCAACTTTGGCATGCTCGGAGAGAAAAAAAGGCAGGTAAAGGTTGTGGATAAAAAAGTAAAAAATTGCCAAAATACTTTCTGGGCCCTCAAAAAAAGGCCTACTCCTCAACGCCTGCTCCCGTCCATGCCGAACCGCGTTTTCTATCAACTTTGGCATGCTCGGAGAGAGAAAAAAGGAAAAAAAGAAAAAAAAGGTCCAGTAAAGGTTGTGGATAAAAGTAACCGGCTTTGGAGAATTGCCTGAATCCTTCCGGCGCTGTGAAAAAAAAAGACCAAAAAAAAGACCTGGTCGTCAACGCCTGCTCCTGTCCATGCCAAACGGCGTTTTCCTCTCAACTTTGGCATGCTCGCTGAGGAAAAGGCAGGTAAAGGTTGTGGATAAAAAGTAAACGCGCTGTGGAGAATTGCCCAAATCGTTCAGGCGCCGTGAAAAAAAGAAAGACGTAGTCGTCAACGTCTGGTCCCGTCAATGGCGAAGGGCGTTTTCTCTCAACTTTGGCATGCTCGCTGAGGAAAAGGCAGGTAAAGGTTGTGGATAAAAGTCCGAAGAACCTCGCTACAATTGCCAAAATCTTTCCGCTGCCATTCAAAAATGGACTACTCCTCCACACCTCCTCCCGTCCATGCCAAACGGCGTTTTCTCTCAACTTTGGCATGCTCGGAGAGAAAAAAAGGCAGGTAAAGGTTGTGGATAAAAAAGTAAAAAATTGCCAAAATACTTTCTGGGCCCTCAAAAAAAGGCCTACTCCTCAACGCCTGCTCCCGTCCATGCCGAACCGCGTTTTCTATCAACTTTGGCATGCTCGGAGAGAGAAAAAAGGAAAAAAAGAAAAAAAAGGTCCAGTAAAGGTTGTGGATAAAAGTAACCGGCTTTGGAGAATTGCCTGAATCCTTCCGGCGCTGTGAAAAAAAAAGACCAAAAAAAAGACCTGGTCGTCAACGCCTGCTCCTGTCCATGCCAAACGGCGTTTTCCTCTCAACTTTGGCATGCTCGCTGAGGAAAAGGCAGGTAAAGGTTGTGGATAAAAAGTAAACGCGCTGTGGAGAATTGCCCAAATCGTTCAGGCGCCGTGAAAAAAAGAAAGACGTAGTCGTCAACGTCTGGTCCCGTCAATGGCGAAGGGCGTTTTCTCTCAACTTTGGCATGCTCGCTGAGGAAAAGGCAGGTAAAGGTTGTGGATAAAAGTCCGAAGAACCTCGCTACAATTGCCAAAATCTTTCCGCTGCCATTCAAAAATGGACTACTCCTCCACACCTCCTCCCGTCCATGCCAAACGGCGTTTTCTCTCAACTTTGGCATGCTCGGAGAGAAAAAAAGGCAGGTAAAGGTTGTGGATAAAAAAGTAAAAAATTGCCAAAATACTTTCTGGGCCCTCAAAAAAAGGCCTACTCCTCAACGCCTGCTCCCGTCCATGCCGAACCGCGTTTTCTATCAACTTTGGCATGCTCGGAGAGAGAAAAAAGGAAAAAAAGAAAAAAAAGGTCCAGTAAAGGTTGTGGATAAAAGTAACCGGCTTTGGAGAATTGCCTGAATCCTTCCGGCGCTGTGAAAAAAAAAGACCAAAAAAAAGACCTGGTCGTCAACGCCTGCTCCTGTCCATGCCAAACGGCGTTTTCCTCTCAACTTTGGCATGCTCGCTGAGGAAAAGGCAGGTAAAGGTTGTGGATAAAAAGTAAACGCGCTGTGGAGAATTGCCCAAATCGTTCAGGCGCCGTGAAAAAAAGAAAGACGTAGTCGTCAACGTCTGGTCCCGTCAATGGCGAAGGGCGTTTTCTCTCAACTTTGGCATGCTCGCTGAGGAAAAGGCAGGTAAAGGTTGTGGATAAAAGTCCGAAGAACCTCGCTACAATTGCCAAAATCTTTCCGCTGCCATTCAAAAATGGACTACTCCTCCACACCTCCTCCCGTCCATGCCAAACGGCGTTTTCTCTCAACTTTGGCATGCTCGGAGAGAAAAAAAGGCAGGTAAAGGTTGTGGATAAAAAAGTAAAAAATTGCCAAAATACTTTCTGGGCCCTCAAAAAAAGGCCTACTCCTCAACGCCTGCTCCCGTCCATGCCGAACCGCGTTTTCTATCAACTTTGGCATGCTCGGAGAGAGAAAAAAGGAAAAAAAGAAAAAAAAGGTCCAGTAAAGGTTGTGGATAAAAGTAACCGGCTTTGGAGAATTGCCTGAATCCTTCCGGCGCTGTGAAAAAAAAAGACCAAAAAAAAGACCTGGTCGTCAACGCCTGCTCCTGTCCATGCCAAACGGCGTTTTCC
Organism: Babylonia areolata; assembly: GCF_041734735.1. NCBI lineage: Eukaryota > Metazoa > Mollusca > Gastropoda > Neogastropoda > Buccinidae > Babylonia > Babylonia areolata. The sequence goes on from NW_027468503.1 coordinate 14,472, forward strand.
TCTCAACTTTGGCATGCTCGCTGAGGAAAAGGCAGGTAAAGGTTGTGGATAAAAAGTAAACGCGCTGTGGAGAATTGCCCAAATCGTTCAGGCGCCGTGAAAAAAAGAAAGACGTAGTCGTCAACGTCTGGTCCCGTCAATGGCGAAGGGCGTTTTCTCTCAACTTTGGCATGCTCGCTGAGGAAAAGGCAGGTAAAGGTTGTGGATAAAAGTCCGAAGAACCTCGCTACAATTGCCAAAATCTTTCCGCTGCCATTCAAAAATGGACTACTCCTCCACACCTCCTCCCGTCCATGCCAAACGGCGTTTTCTCTCAACTTTGGCATGCTCGGAGAGAAAAAAAGGCAGGTAAAGGTTGTGGATAAAAAAGTAAAAAATTGCCAAAATACTTTCTGGGCCCTCAAAAAAAGGCCTACTCCTCAACGCCTGCTCCCGTCCATGCCGAACCGCGTTTTCTATCAACTTTGGCATGCTCGGAGAGAGAAAAAAGGAAAAAAAGAAAAAAAAGGTCCAGTAAAGGTTGTGGATAAAAGTAACCGGCTTTGGAGAATTGCCTGAATCCTTCCGGCGCTGTGAAAAAAAAAGACCAAAAAAAAGACCTGGTCGTCAACGCCTGCTCCTGTCCATGCCAAACGGCGTTTTCCTCTCAACTTTGGCATGCTCGCTGAGGAAAAGGCAGGTAAAGGTTGTGGATAAAAAGTAAACGCGCTGTGGAGAATTGCCCAAATCGTTCAGGCGCCGTGAAAAAAAGAAAGACGTAGTCGTCAACGTCTGGTCCCGTCAATGGCGAAGGGCGTTTTCTCTCAACTTTGGCATGCTCGCTGAGGAAAAGGCAGGTAAAGGTTGTGGATAAAAGTCCGAAGAACCTCGCTACAATTGCCAAAATCTTTCCGCTGCCATTCAAAAATGGACTACTCCTCCACACCTCCTCCCGTCCATGCCAAACGGCGTTTTCTCTCAACTTTGGCATGCTCGGAGAGAAAAAAAGGCAGGTAAAGGTTGTGGATAAAAAAGTAAAAAATTGCCAAAATACTTTCTGGGCCCTCAAAAAAAGGCCTACTCCTCAACGCCTGCTCCCGTCCATGCCGAACCGCGTTTTCTATCAACTTTGGCATGCTCGGAGAGAGAAAAAAGGAAAAAAAGAAAAAAAAGGTCCAGTAAAGGTTGTGGATAAAAGTAACCGGCTTTGGAGAATTGCCTGAATCCTTCCGGCGCTGTGAAAAAAAAAGACCAAAAAAAAGACCTGGTCGTCAACGCCTGCTCCTGTCCATGCCAAACGGCGTTTTCCTCTCAACTTTGGCATGCTCGCTGAGGAAAAGGCAGGTAAAGGTTGTGGATAAAAAGTAAACGCGCTGTGGAGAATTGCCCAAATCGTTCAGGCGCCGTGAAAAAAAGAAAGACGTAGTCGTCAACGTCTGGTCCCGTCAATGGCGAAGGGCGTTTTCTCTCAACTTTGGCATGCTCGCTGAGGAAAAGGCAGGTAAAGGTTGTGGATAAAAGTCCGAAGAACCTCGCTACAATTGCCAAAATCTTTCCGCTGCCATTCAAAAATGGACTACTCCTCCACACCTCCTCCCGTCCATGCCAAACGGCGTTTTCTCTCAACTTTGGCATGCTCGGAGAGAAAAAAAGGCAGGTAAAGGTTGTGGATAAAAAAGTAAAAAATTGCCAAAATACTTTCTGGGCCCTCAAAAAAAGGCCTACTCCTCAACGCCTGCTCCCGTCCATGCCGAACCGCGTTTTCTATCAACTTTGGCATGCTCGGAGAGAGAAAAAAGGAAAAAAAGAAAAAAAAGGTCCAGTAAAGGTTGTGGATAAAAGTAACCGGCTTTGGAGAATTGCCTGAATCCTTCCGGCGCTGTGAAAAAAAAAGACCAAAAAAAAGACCTGGTCGTCAACGCCTGCTCCTGTCCATGCCAAACGGCGTTTTCCTCTCAACTTTGGCATGCTCGCTGAGGAAAAGGCAGGTAAAGGTTGTGGATAAAAAGTAAACGCGCTGTGGAGAATTGCCCAAATCGTTCAGGCGCCGTGAAAAAAAGAAAGACGTAGTCGTCAACGTCTGGTCCCGTCAATGGCGAAGGGCGTTTTCTCTCAACTTTGGCATGCTCGCTGAGGAAAAGGCAGGTAAAGGTTGTGGATAAAAGTCCGAAGAACCTCGCTACAATTGCCAAAATCTTTCCGCTGCCATTCAAAAATGGACTACTCCTCCACACCTCCTCCCGTCCATGCCAAACGGCGTTTTCTCTCAACTTTGGCATGCTCGGAGAGAAAAAAAGGCAGGTAAAGGTTGTGGATAAAAAAGTAAAAAATTGCCAAAATACTTTCTGGGCCCTCAAAAAAAGGCCTACTCCTCAACGCCTGCTCCCGTCCATGCCGAACCGCGTTTTCTATCAACTTTGGCATGCTCGGAGAGAGAAAAAAGGAAAAAAAGAAAAAAAAGGTCCAGTAAAGGTTGTGGATAAAAGTAACCGGCTTTGGAGAATTGCCTGAATCCTTCCGGCGCTGTGAAAAAAAAAGACCAAAAAAAAGACCTGGTCGTCAACGCCTGCTCCTGTCCATGCCAAACGGCGTTTTCCTCTCAACTTTGGCATGCTCGCTGAGGAAAAGGCAGGTAAAGGTTGTGGATAAAAAGTAAACGCGCTGTGGAGAATTGCCCAAATCGTTCAGGCGCCGTGAAAAAAAGAAAGACGTAGTCGTCAACGTCTGGTCCCGTCAATGGCGAAGGGCGTTTTCTCTCAACTTTGGCATGCTCGCTGAGGAAAAGGCAGGTAAAGGTTGTGGATAAAAGTCCGAAGAACCTCGCTACAATTGCCAAAATCTTTCCGCTGCCATTCAAAAATGGACTACTCCTCCACACCTCCTCCCGTCCATGCCAAACGGCGTTTTCTCTCAACTTTGGCATGCTCGGAGAGAAAAAAAGGCAGGTAAAGGTTGTGGATAAAACTCCAAAACCTCGCTACAATTGCCAAAATACTTTCTGGGCCCTCAAAAAAAGGCCTACTCCTCAACGCCTGGTCCCCAGGCACGTGCTGGGGGGCCTCAACTCAGGCTCTGCCCAATGTGGATCAAGGTCCACCTTCGCAGCGCCTTATGCGACACCCTGGTTGTGGGGGACGCGGCGTGGCGTGGCGGATCGCTCCGGTCGGCGCACAGCCGGCAACGGTCGACCCGTCCGCCTGGCTTTACTGCCCCCGCGCTTCTGTCTTTTGCACTGGCAAGCTAGCGACCGCTCGGCGTGCGAGGCCCGAGTCGGGGGACGGGAGTCTCGGGAGCCCACCAGCTCCCCGCAGGCTACCCGCCCGGCTGCCGAGCTTCCCGCCTGCGCGTCCAAGTGTGAACGCGCACGGCCGCCTCGCCGGGCTTCCTTTGCCGGGGCTCGGCTTGTCGGCCGGCGTCTCACGGTCCGTAGAAGGTTCGGTGCGTTCGCTGACGACGGGTCGAGAGAAGCGTTTTCTCTCCTCCCTCACTGACGGTCGTTGGTGCTCCCCAGCCCCTTCGGCGTCCCAAAGCGTAACGCCTGCTTCATCTCGTCAAGGGCGCGCCCGTCTCTAACCGGGCGTCGTCCGGCACGTGGAAACGGGCGGGAGACGGTGTCGAGGAGGAAGAAAGGGTGGGGTCCGGTCCGGTCCGGTCTGGTCTCCTCCTCCTCCTTCTTCTTCTTGGCGCGCCTCCCGCCGAGACCGATGGATTCGTTGCACTCTCAGGCCCTGAATCTGTTGTCCGGTGGTTTCAGTTGATAGTGCTGCCGCGGACCGCCCACGGAAAGAGCTCAGCCCTCGTTTCTGTGAGCAGCGGTCCCAACTGGCGCTGCAACCGTCTCCCGGGGGCACGCAGAATACGGGTTGCATTCTGGTTGATCCTGCCAGTAGTCATATGCTTGTCTCAAAGATTAAGCCATGCATGTCTAAGTTCACACCCTCGTACGGTGAAACCGCGAATGGCTCATTAAATCAGTCGAGGTTCCTTAGATGATCCAAATTTACTTGGATAACTGTGGTAATTCTAGAGCTAATACATGCCGACCAGCTCCGACCCCTCGGGGAAAGAGCGCTTTTATTAGTTCAAAGCCAGTCGGGTTCTGCCCGTCCTTTGGTGACTCTGGATAACTTTGTGCCGATCGCATGGCCTCGAGCCGGCGACGCATCTTTCAAATGTCTGCCCTATCAAATGACGATGGTACGTGATCTGCCTACCATGTTAGCAACGGGTAGCGGGGAATCAGGGTTCGATTCCGGAGAGGGAGCATGAGAAACGGCTACCACATCCAAGGAAGGCAGCAGGCGCGCAACTTACCCACTCCTGGCACGGGGAGGTAGTGACGAAAAATAACAATACGGAACTCTTTTGAGGCTCCGTAATTGGAATGAGTACACTTTAAACCCTTTAACGAGGATCTATTGGAGGGCAAGTCTGGTGCCAGCAGCCGCGGTAATTCCAGCTCCAATAGCGTATACTAAAGTTGTTGCGATTAAAAAGCTCGTAGTTGGATCTCAGGCATGGGCGCACGGTCCGCCTCGCGGCGGTCACTGTGTGTTTTGTTTCCCATCCTACGCTTCCCGGTTGTTCAGCCCATGGTGCTCTTCATTGAGCGTTTTGGGTGGCCGGAACGTTTACTTTGAAGAAATTAGAGTGTTCAAAGCAGGCACGTTGCCTGAATAATGGTGCATGGAATAATGGAATAGGACCTCGGTTCTATTTTGCTGGTTTTCGGAACACGAGGTAATGATTAAGAGGGACAGACGGGGGCATCCGTATTGCGGTGTTAGAGGTGAAATTCTTGGATCATCGCAAGACGAACAACTGCGAAAGCATTTGCCAAGCATGTTTTCATTAGTCAAGAACGAAAGTCAGAGGTTCGAAGACGATCAGATACCGTCGTAGTTCTGACCATAAACGATGCCAACTAGCGATTCGCTGGTGTTGCTTCATCGACTCTGCGGGCAGCTTCCGGAAACCAAAGTTTTCGGGTTCCGGGGGAAGTATGGTTGCAAAGCTGAAACTTAAAGGAATTGACGGAAGGGCACCACCAGGAGTGGAGCCTGCGGCTTAATTTGACTCAACACGGGAAAACTCACCCGGTCCGGACACTGTAAGGATTGACAGATTGATAGCTCTTTCTTGATTCAGTGGGTGGTGGTGCATGGCCGTTCTTAGTTGGTGGAGCGATTTGTCTGGTTAATTCCGATAACGAACGAGACTCTAGCCTACTAAATAGTTCGCCGATCCTTCACGCGTCGGCGCTAACTTCTTAGAGGGACAAGTGGCGTTTAGCCACACGAGATTGAGCAATAACAGGTCTGTGATGCCCTTAGATGTCCGGGGCCGCACGCGCGCTACACTGAAGGAATCAGCGTGGCTTTCTCCCTGGCCCGAAAGGGTTGGGAAACCCGTTGAATCTCCTTCGTGATAGGGATTGGGGCTTGAAATTGTTCCCCATGAACGAGGAATTCCCAGTAAGCGCGAGTCATAAGCTCGCGTTGATTACGTCCCTGCCCTTTGTACACACCGCCCGTCGCTACTACCGATTGA
>NW_027468504.1:0-5000 GCF_041734735.1 Babylonia areolata
CGAGGCGGCCGTGCGCGTTCACACTTGGACGCGCAGGCGGGAAGCTCGGCAGCCGGGCGGGTAGCCTGCGGGGAGCTGGTGGGCTCCCGAGACTCCCGTCCCCCGACTCGGGCCTCGCACGCCGAGCGGTCGCTAGCTTGCCAGTGCAAAAGACAGAAGCGCGGGGGCAGTAAAGCCAGGCGGACGGGTCGACCGTTGCCGGCTGTGCGCCGACCGGAGCGATCCGCCACGCCACGCCGCGTCCCCCACAACCAGGGTGTCGCATAAGGCGCTGCGAAGGTGGACCTTGATCCACATTGGGCAGAGCCTGAGTTGAGGCCCCCCAGCACGTGCCTGGGGACCAGGCGTTGAGGAGTAGGCCTTTTTTTGAGGGCCCAGAAAGTATTTTGGCAATTGTAGCGAGGTTTTGGAGTTTTATCCACAACCTTTACCTGCCTTTTTTTCTCTCCGAGCATGCCAAAGTTGAGAGAAAACGCCGTTTGGCATGGACGGGAGGAGGTGTGGAGGAGTAGTCCATTTTTGAATGGCAGCGGAAAGATTTTGGCAATTGTAGCGAGGTTCTTCGGACTTTTATCCACAACCTTTACCTGCCTTTTCCTCAGCGAGCATGCCAAAGTTGAGAGAAAACGCCCTTCGCCATTGACGGGACCAGACGTTGACGACTACGTCTTTCTTTTTTTCACGGCGCCTGAACGATTTGGGCAATTCTCCACAGCGCGTTTACTTTTTATCCACAACCTTTACCTGCCTTTTCCTCAGCGAGCATGCCAAAGTTGAGAGGAAAACGCCGTTTGGCATGGACAGGAGCAGGCGTTGACGACCAGGTCTTTTTTTTGGTCTTTTTTTTTCACAGCGCCGGAAGGATTCAGGCAATTCTCCAAAGCCGGTTACTTTTATCCACAACCTTTACTGGACCTTTTTTTTCTTTTTTTCCTTTTTTCTCTCTCCGAGCATGCCAAAGTTGATAGAAAACGCGGTTCGGCATGGACGGGAGCAGGCGTTGAGGAGTAGGCCTTTTTTTGAGGGCCCAGAAAGTATTTTGGCAATTTTTTACTTTTTTATCCACAACCTTTACCTGCCTTTTTTTCTCTCCGAGCATGCCAAAGTTGAGAGAAAACGCCGTTTGGCATGGACGGGAGGAGGTGTGGAGGAGTAGTCCATTTTTGAATGGCAGCGGAAAGATTTTGGCAATTGTAGCGAGGTTCTTCGGACTTTTATCCACAACCTTTACCTGCCTTTTCCTCAGCGAGCATGCCAAAGTTGAGAGAAAACGCCCTTCGCCATTGACGGGACCAGACGTTGACGACTACGTCTTTCTTTTTTTCACGGCGCCTGAACGATTTGGGCAATTCTCCACAGCGCGTTTACTTTTTATCCACAACCTTTACCTGCCTTTTCCTCAGCGAGCATGCCAAAGTTGAGAGGAAAACGCCGTTTGGCATGGACAGGAGCAGGCGTTGACGACCAGGTCTTTTTTTTGGTCTTTTTTTTTCACAGCGCCGGAAGGATTCAGGCAATTCTCCAAAGCCGGTTACTTTTATCCACAACCTTTACTGGACCTTTTTTTTCTTTTTTTCCTTTTTTCTCTCTCCGAGCATGCCAAAGTTGATAGAAAACGCGGTTCGGCATGGACGGGAGCAGGCGTTGAGGAGTAGGCCTTTTTTTGAGGGCCCAGAAAGTATTTTGGCAATTTTTTACTTTTTTATCCACAACCTTTACCTGCCTTTTTTTCTCTCCGAGCATGCCAAAGTTGAGAGAAAACGCCGTTTGGCATGGACGGGAGGAGGTGTGGAGGAGTAGTCCATTTTTGAATGGCAGCGGAAAGATTTTGGCAATTGTAGCGAGGTTCTTCGGACTTTTATCCACAACCTTTACCTGCCTTTTCCTCAGCGAGCATGCCAAAGTTGAGAGAAAACGCCCTTCGCCATTGACGGGACCAGACGTTGACGACTACGTCTTTCTTTTTTTCACGGCGCCTGAACGATTTGGGCAATTCTCCACAGCGCGTTTACTTTTTATCCACAACCTTTACCTGCCTTTTCCTCAGCGAGCATGCCAAAGTTGAGAGGAAAACGCCGTTTGGCATGGACAGGAGCAGGCGTTGACGACCAGGTCTTTTTTTTGGTCTTTTTTTTTCACAGCGCCGGAAGGATTCAGGCAATTCTCCAAAGCCGGTTACTTTTATCCACAACCTTTACTGGACCTTTTTTTTCTTTTTTTCCTTTTTTCTCTCTCCGAGCATGCCAAAGTTGATAGAAAACGCGGTTCGGCATGGACGGGAGCAGGCGTTGAGGAGTAGGCCTTTTTTTGAGGGCCCAGAAAGTATTTTGGCAATTTTTTACTTTTTTATCCACAACCTTTACCTGCCTTTTTTTCTCTCCGAGCATGCCAAAGTTGAGAGAAAACGCCGTTTGGCATGGACGGGAGGAGGTGTGGAGGAGTAGTCCATTTTTGAATGGCAGCGGAAAGATTTTGGCAATTGTAGCGAGGTTCTTCGGACTTTTATCCACAACCTTTACCTGCCTTTTCCTCAGCGAGCATGCCAAAGTTGAGAGAAAACGCCCTTCGCCATTGACGGGACCAGACGTTGACGACTACGTCTTTCTTTTTTTCACGGCGCCTGAACGATTTGGGCAATTCTCCACAGCGCGTTTACTTTTTATCCACAACCTTTACCTGCCTTTTCCTCAGCGAGCATGCCAAAGTTGAGAGGAAAACGCCGTTTGGCATGGACAGGAGCAGGCGTTGACGACCAGGTCTTTTTTTTGGTCTTTTTTTTTCACAGCGCCGGAAGGATTCAGGCAATTCTCCAAAGCCGGTTACTTTTATCCACAACCTTTACTGGACCTTTTTTTTCTTTTTTTCCTTTTTTCTCTCTCCGAGCATGCCAAAGTTGATAGAAAACGCGGTTCGGCATGGACGGGAGCAGGCGTTGAGGAGTAGGCCTTTTTTTGAGGGCCCAGAAAGTATTTTGGCAATTTTTTACTTTTTTATCCACAACCTTTACCTGCCTTTTTTTCTCTCCGAGCATGCCAAAGTTGAGAGAAAACGCCGTTTGGCATGGACGGGAGGAGGTGTGGAGGAGTAGTCCATTTTTGAATGGCAGCGGAAAGATTTTGGCAATTGTAGCGAGGTTCTTCGGACTTTTATCCACAACCTTTACCTGCCTTTTCCTCAGCGAGCATGCCAAAGTTGAGAGAAAACGCCCTTCGCCATTGACGGGACCAGACGTTGACGACTACGTCTTTCTTTTTTTCACGGCGCCTGAACGATTTGGGCAATTCTCCACAGCGCGTTTACTTTTTATCCACAACCTTTACCTGCCTTTTCCTCAGCGAGCATGCCAAAGTTGAGAGGAAAACGCCGTTTGGCATGGACAGGAGCAGGCGTTGACGACCAGGTCTTTTTTTTGGTCTTTTTTTTTCACAGCGCCGGAAGGATTCAGGCAATTCTCCAAAGCCGGTTACTTTTATCCACAACCTTTACTGGACCTTTTTTTTCTTTTTTTCCTTTTTTCTCTCTCCGAGCATGCCAAAGTTGATAGAAAACGCGGTTCGGCATGGACGGGAGCAGGCGTTGAGGAGTAGGCCTTTTTTTGAGGGCCCAGAAAGTATTTTGGCAATTTTTTACTTTTTTATCCACAACCTTTACCTGCCTTTTTTTCTCTCCGAGCATGCCAAAGTTGAGAGAAAACGCCGTTTGGCATGGACGGGAGGAGGTGTGGAGGAGTAGTCCATTTTTGAATGGCAGCGGAAAGATTTTGGCAATTGTAGCGAGGTTCTTCGGACTTTTATCCACAACCTTTACCTGCCTTTTCCTCAGCGAGCATGCCAAAGTTGAGAGAAAACGCCCTTCGCCATTGACGGGACCAGACGTTGACGACTACGTCTTTCTTTTTTTCACGGCGCCTGAACGATTTGGGCAATTCTCCACAGCGCGTTTACTTTTTATCCACAACCTTTACCTGCCTTTTCCTCAGCGAGCATGCCAAAGTTGAGAGGAAAACGCCGTTTGGCATGGACAGGAGCAGGCGTTGACGACCAGGTCTTTTTTTTGGTCTTTTTTTTTCACAGCGCCGGAAGGATTCAGGCAATTCTCCAAAGCCGGTTACTTTTATCCACAACCTTTACTGGACCTTTTTTTTCTTTTTTTCCTTTTTTCTCTCTCCGAGCATGCCAAAGTTGATAGAAAACGCGGTTCGGCATGGACGGGAGCAGGCGTTGAGGAGTAGGCCTTTTTTTGAGGGCCCAGAAAGTATTTTGGCAATTTTTTACTTTTTTATCCACAACCTTTACCTGCCTTTTTTTCTCTCCGAGCATGCCAAAGTTGAGAGAAAACGCCGTTTGGCATGGACGGGAGGAGGTGTGGAGGAGTAGTCCATTTTTGAATGGCAGCGGAAAGATTTTGGCAATTGTAGCGAGGTTCTTCGGACTTTTATCCACAACCTTTACCTGCCTTTTCCTCAGCGAGCATGCCAAAGTTGAGAGAAAACGCCCTTCGCCATTGACGGGACCAGACGTTGACGACTACGTCTTTCTTTTTTTCACGGCGCCTGAACGATTTGGGCAATTCTCCACAGCGCGTTTACTTTTTATCCACAACCTTTACCTGCCTTTTCCTCAGCGAGCATGCCAAAGTTGAGAGGAAAACGCCGTTTGGCATGGACAGGAGCAGGCGTTGACGACCAGGTCTTTTTTTTGGTCTTTTTTTTTCACAGCGCCGGAAGGATTCAGGCAATTCTCCAAAGCCGGTTACTTTTATCCACAACCTTTACTGGACCTTTTTTTTCTTTTTTTCCTTTTTTCTCTCTCCGAGCATGCCAAAGTTGATAGAAAACGCGGTTCGGCATGGACGGGAGCAGGCGTTGAGGAGTAGGCCTTTTTTTGAGGGCCCAGAAAGTATTTTGGCAATTTTTTACTTTTTTATCCACAACCTTTACCTGCCTTTTTTTCTCTCCGAGCATGCCAAAGTTGAGAGAAAACGCCGTTTGGCATGGACGG
>NW_027468504.1:12500-15000 GCF_041734735.1 Babylonia areolata
GTCTCGGCGGGAGGCGCGCCAAGAAGAAGAAGGAGGAGGAGGAGACCAGACCGGACCGGACCGGACCCCACCCTTTCTTCCTCCTCGACACCGTCTCCCGCCCGTTTCCACGTGCCGGACGACGCCCGGTTAGAGACGGGCGCGCCCTTGACGAGATGAAGCAGGCGTTACGCTTTGGGACGCCGAAGGGGCTGGGGAGCACCAACGACCGTCAGTGAGGGAGGAGAGAAAACGCTTCTCTCGACCCGTCGTCAGCGAACGCACCGAACCTTCTACGGACCGTGAGACGCCGGCCGACAAGCCGAGCCCCGGCAAAGGAAGCCCGGCGAGGCGGCCGTGCGCGTTCACACTTGGACGCGCAGGCGGGAAGCTCGGCAGCCGGGCGGGTAGCCTGCGGGGAGCTGGTGGGCTCCCGAGACTCCCGTCCCCCGACTCGGGCCTCGCACGCCGAGCGGTCGCTAGCTTGCCAGTGCAAAAGACAGAAGCGCGGGGGCAGTAAAGCCAGGCGGACGGGTCGACCGTTGCCGGCTGTGCGCCGACCGGAGCGATCCGCCACGCCACGCCGCGTCCCCCACAACCAGGGTGTCGCATAAGGCGCTGCGAAGGTGGACCTTGATCCACATTGGGCAGAGCCTGAGTTGAGGCCCCCCAGCACGTGCCTGGGGACCAGGCGTTGAGGAGTAGGCCTTTTTTTGAGGGCCCAGAAAGTATTTTGGCAATTTTTTACTTTTTTATCCACAACCTTTACCTGCCTTTTTTTCTCTCCGAGCATGCCAAAGTTGAGAGAAAACGCCGTTTGGCATGGACGGGAGGAGGTGTGGAGGAGTAGTCCATTTTTGAATGGCAGCGGAAAGATTTTGGCAATTGTAGCGAGGTTCTTCGGACTTTTATCCACAACCTTTACCTGCCTTTTCCTCAGCGAGCATGCCAAAGTTGAGAGAAAACGCCCTTCGCCATTGACGGGACCAGACGTTGACGACTACGTCTTTCTTTTTTTCACGGCGCCTGAACGATTTGGGCAATTCTCCACAGCGCGTTTACTTTTTATCCACAACCTTTACCTGCCTTTTCCTCAGCGAGCATGCCAAAGTTGAGAGGAAAACGCCGTTTGGCATGGACAGGAGCAGGCGTTGACGACCAGGTCTTTTTTTTGGTCTTTTTTTTTCACAGCGCCGGAAGGATTCAGGCAATTCTCCAAAGCCGGTTACTTTTATCCACAACCTTTACTGGACCTTTTTTTTCTTTTTTTCCTTTTTTCTCTCTCCGAGCATGCCAAAGTTGATAGAAAACGCGGTTCGGCATGGACGGGAGCAGGCGTTGAGGAGTAGGCCTTTTTTTGAGGGCCCAGAAAGTATTTTGGCAATTTTTTACTTTTTTATCCACAACCTTTACCTGCCTTTTTTTCTCTCCGAGCATGCCAAAGTTGAGAGAAAACGCCGTTTGGCATGGACGGGAGGAGGTGTGGAGGAGTAGTCCATTTTTGAATGGCAGCGGAAAGATTTTGGCAATTGTAGCGAGGTTCTTCGGACTTTTATCCACAACCTTTACCTGCCTTTTCCTCAGCGAGCATGCCAAAGTTGAGAGAAAACGCCCTTCGCCATTGACGGGACCAGACGTTGACGACTACGTCTTTCTTTTTTTCACGGCGCCTGAACGATTTGGGCAATTCTCCACAGCGCGTTTACTTTTTATCCACAACCTTTACCTGCCTTTTCCTCAGCGAGCATGCCAAAGTTGAGAGGAAAACGCCGTTTGGCATGGACAGGAGCAGGCGTTGACGACCAGGTCTTTTTTTTGGTCTTTTTTTTTCACAGCGCCGGAAGGATTCAGGCAATTCTCCAAAGCCGGTTACTTTTATCCACAACCTTTACTGGACCTTTTTTTTCTTTTTTTCCTTTTTTCTCTCTCCGAGCATGCCAAAGTTGATAGAAAACGCGGTTCGGCATGGACGGGAGCAGGCGTTGAGGAGTAGGCCTTTTTTTGAGGGCCCAGAAAGTATTTTGGCAATTTTTTACTTTTTTATCCACAACCTTTACCTGCCTTTTTTTCTCTCCGAGCATGCCAAAGTTGAGAGAAAACGCCGTTTGGCATGGACGGGAGGAGGTGTGGAGGAGTAGTCCATTTTTGAATGGCAGCGGAAAGATTTTGGCAATTGTAGCGAGGTTCTTCGGACTTTTATCCACAACCTTTACCTGCCTTTTCCTCAGCGAGCATGCCAAAGTTGAGAGAAAACGCCCTTCGCCATTGACGGGACCAGACGTTGACGACTACGTCTTTCTTTTTTTCACGGCGCCTGAACGATTTGGGCAATTCTCCACAGCGCGTTTACTTTTTATCCACAACCTTTACCTGCCTTTTCCTCAGCGAGCATGCCAAAGTTGAGAGGAAAACGCCGTTTGGCATGGACAGGAGCAGGCGTTGACGACCAGGTCTTTTTTTTGGTCTTTTTTTTTCACAGCGCCGGAAGGATTCAGGCAATTCTCCAAAGCCGGTTACTTTT
>NW_027468504.1:22500-24558 GCF_041734735.1 Babylonia areolata
GAGGGTGTGAACTTAGACATGCATGGCTTAATCTTTGAGACAAGCATATGACTACTGGCAGGATCAACCAGAATGCAACCCGTATTCTGCGTGCCCCCGGGAGACGGTTGCAGCGCCAGTTGGGACCGCTGCTCACAGAAACGAGGGCTGAGCTCTTTCCGTGGGCGGTCCGCGGCAGCACTATCAACTGAAACCACCGGACAACAGATTCAGGGCCTGAGAGTGCAACGAATCCATCGGTCTCGGCGGGAGGCGCGCCAAGAAGAAGAAGGAGGAGGAGGAGACCAGACCGGACCGGACCGGACCCCACCCTTTCTTCCTCCTCGACACCGTCTCCCGCCCGTTTCCACGTGCCGGACGACGCCCGGTTAGAGACGGGCGCGCCCTTGACGAGATGAAGCAGGCGTTACGCTTTGGGACGCCGAAGGGGCTGGGGAGCACCAACGACCGTCAGTGAGGGAGGAGAGAAAACGCTTCTCTCGACCCGTCGTCAGCGAACGCACCGAACCTTCTACGGACCGTGAGACGCCGGCCGACAAGCCGAGCCCCGGCAAAGGAAGCCCGGCGAGGCGGCCGTGCGCGTTCACACTTGGACGCGCAGGCGGGAAGCTCGGCAGCCGGGCGGGTAGCCTGCGGGGAGCTGGTGGGCTCCCGAGACTCCCGTCCCCCGACTCGGGCCTCGCACGCCGAGCGGTCGCTAGCTTGCCAGTGCAAAAGACAGAAGCGCGGGGGCAGTAAAGCCAGGCGGACGGGTCGACCGTTGCCGGCTGTGCGCCGACCGGAGCGATCCGCCACGCCACGCCGCGTCCCCCACAACCAGGGTGTCGCATAAGGCGCTGCGAAGGTGGACCTTGATCCACATTGGGCAGAGCCTGAGTTGAGGCCCCCCAGCACGTGCCTGGGGACCAGGCGTTGAGGAGTAGGCCTTTTTTTGAGGGCCCAGAAAGTATTTTGGCAATTGTAGCGAGGTTTTGGAGTTTTATCCACAACCTTTACCTGCCTTTTTTTCTCTCCGAGCATGCCAAAGTTGAGAGAAAACGCCGTTTGGCATGGACGGGAGGAGGTGTGGAGGAGTAGTCCATTTTTGAATGGCAGCGGAAAGATTTTGGCAATTGTAGCGAGGTTCTTCGGACTTTTATCCACAACCTTTACCTGCCTTTTCCTCAGCGAGCATGCCAAAGTTGAGAGAAAACGCCCTTCGCCATTGACGGGACCAGACGTTGACGACTACGTCTTTCTTTTTTTCACGGCGCCTGAACGATTTGGGCAATTCTCCACAGCGCGTTTACTTTTTATCCACAACCTTTACCTGCCTTTTCCTCAGCGAGCATGCCAAAGTTGAGAGGAAAACGCCGTTTGGCATGGACAGGAGCAGGCGTTGACGACCAGGTCTTTTTTTTGGTCTTTTTTTTTCACAGCGCCGGAAGGATTCAGGCAATTCTCCAAAGCCGGTTACTTTTATCCACAACCTTTACTGGACCTTTTTTTTCTTTTTTTCCTTTTTTCTCTCTCCGAGCATGCCAAAGTTGATAGAAAACGCGGTTCGGCATGGACGGGAGCAGGCGTTGAGGAGTAGGCCTTTTTTTGAGGGCCCAGAAAGTATTTTGGCAATTTTTTACTTTTTTATCCACAACCTTTACCTGCCTTTTTTTCTCTCCGAGCATGCCAAAGTTGAGAGAAAACGCCGTTTGGCATGGACGGGAGGAGGTGTGGAGGAGTAGTCCATTTTTGAATGGCAGCGGAAAGATTTTGGCAATTGTAGCGAGGTTCTTCGGACTTTTATCCACAACCTTTACCTGCCTTTTCCTCAGCGAGCATGCCAAAGTTGAGAGAAAACGCCCTTCGCCATTGACGGGACCAGACGTTGACGACTACGTCTTTCTTTTTTTCACGGCGCCTGAACGATTTGGGCAATTCTCCACAGCGCGTTTACTTTTTATCCACAACCTTTACCTGCCTTTTCCTCAGCGAGCATGCCAAAGTTGAGAGGAAAACGCCGTTTGGCATGGACAGGAGCAGGCGTTGACGACCAGGTCTTTTTTTTGGTCTTTTTTTTCC
>NW_027468505.1:5000-10000 GCF_041734735.1 Babylonia areolata
TTGTTATTTTTCGTCACTACCTCCCCGTGCCAGGAGTGGGTAAGTTGCGCGCCTGCTGCCTTCCTTGGATGTGGTAGCCGTTTCTCATGCTCCCTCTCCGGAATCGAACCCTGATTCCCCGCTACCCGTTGCTAACATGGTAGGCAGATCACGTACCATCGTCATTTGATAGGGCAGACATTTGAAAGATGCGTCGCCGGCTCGAGGCCATGCGATCGGCACAAAGTTATCCAGAGTCACCAAAGGACGGGCAGAACCCGACTGGCTTTGAACTAATAAAAGCGCTCTTTCCCCGAGGGGTCGGAGCTGGTCGGCATGTATTAGCTCTAGAATTACCACAGTTATCCAAGTAAATTTGGATCATCTAAGGAACCTCGACTGATTTAATGAGCCATTCGCGGTTTCACCGTACGAGGGTGTGAACTTAGACATGCATGGCTTAATCTTTGAGACAAGCATATGACTACTGGCAGGATCAACCAGAATGCAACCCGTATTCTGCGTGCCCCCGGGAGACGGTTGCAGCGCCAGTTGGGACCGCTGCTCACAGAAACGAGGGCTGAGCTCTTTCCGTGGGCGGTCCGCGGCAGCACTATCAACTGAAACCACCGGACAACAGATTCAGGGCCTGAGAGTGCAACGAATCCATCGGTCTCGGCGGGAGGCGCGCCAAGAAGAAGAAGGAGGAGGAGGAGACCAGACCGGACCGGACCGGACCCCACCCTTTCTTCCTCCTCGACACCGTCTCCCGCCCGTTTCCACGTGCCGGACGACGCCCGGTTAGAGACGGGCGCGCCCTTGACGAGATGAAGCAGGCGTTACGCTTTGGGACGCCGAAGGGGCTGGGGAGCACCAACGACCGTCAGTGAGGGAGGAGAGAAAACGCTTCTCTCGACCCGTCGTCAGCGAACGCACCGAACCTTCTACGGACCGTGAGACGCCGGCCGACAAGCCGAGCCCCGGCAAAGGAAGCCCGGCGAGGCGGCCGTGCGCGTTCACACTTGGACGCGCAGGCGGGAAGCTCGGCAGCCGGGCGGGTAGCCTGCGGGGAGCTGGTGGGCTCCCGAGACTCCCGTCCCCCGACTCGGGCCTCGCACGCCGAGCGGTCGCTAGCTTGCCAGTGCAAAAGACAGAAGCGCGGGGGCAGTAAAGCCAGGCGGACGGGTCGACCGTTGCCGGCTGTGCGCCGACCGGAGCGATCCGCCACGCCACGCCGCGTCCCCCACAACCAGGGTGTCGCATAAGGCGCTGCGAAGGTGGACCTTGATCCACATTGGGCAGAGCCTGAGTTGAGGCCCCCCAGCACGTGCCTGGGGACCAGGCGTTGAGGAGTAGGCCTTTTTTTGAGGGCCCAGAAAGTATTTTGGCAATTGTAGCGAGGTTTTGGAGTTTTATCCACAACCTTTACCTGCCTTTTTTTCTCTCCGAGCATGCCAAAGTTGAGAGAAAACGCCGTTTGGCATGGACGGGAGGAGGTGTGGAGGAGTAGTCCATTTTTGAATGGCAGCGGAAAGATTTTGGCAATTGTAGCGAGGTTCTTCGGACTTTTATCCACAACCTTTACCTGCCTTTTCCTCAGCGAGCATGCCAAAGTTGAGAGAAAACGCCCTTCGCCATTGACGGGACCAGACGTTGACGACTACGTCTTTCTTTTTTTCACGGCGCCTGAACGATTTGGGCAATTCTCCACAGCGCGTTTACTTTTTATCCACAACCTTTACCTGCCTTTTCCTCAGCGAGCATGCCAAAGTTGAGAGGAAAACGCCGTTTGGCATGGACAGGAGCAGGCGTTGACGACCAGGTCTTTTTTTTGGTCTTTTTTTTTCACAGCGCCGGAAGGATTCAGGCAATTCTCCAAAGCCGGTTACTTTTATCCACAACCTTTACTGGACCTTTTTTTTCTTTTTTTCCTTTTTTCTCTCTCCGAGCATGCCAAAGTTGATAGAAAACGCGGTTCGGCATGGACGGGAGCAGGCGTTGAGGAGTAGGCCTTTTTTTGAGGGCCCAGAAAGTATTTTGGCAATTTTTTACTTTTTTATCCACAACCTTTACCTGCCTTTTTTTCTCTCCGAGCATGCCAAAGTTGAGAGAAAACGCCGTTTGGCATGGACGGGAGGAGGTGTGGAGGAGTAGTCCATTTTTGAATGGCAGCGGAAAGATTTTGGCAATTGTAGCGAGGTTCTTCGGACTTTTATCCACAACCTTTACCTGCCTTTTCCTCAGCGAGCATGCCAAAGTTGAGAGAAAACGCCCTTCGCCATTGACGGGACCAGACGTTGACGACTACGTCTTTCTTTTTTTCACGGCGCCTGAACGATTTGGGCAATTCTCCACAGCGCGTTTACTTTTTATCCACAACCTTTACCTGCCTTTTCCTCAGCGAGCATGCCAAAGTTGAGAGGAAAACGCCGTTTGGCATGGACAGGAGCAGGCGTTGACGACCAGGTCTTTTTTTTGGTCTTTTTTTTTCACAGCGCCGGAAGGATTCAGGCAATTCTCCAAAGCCGGTTACTTTTATCCACAACCTTTACTGGACCTTTTTTTTCTTTTTTTCCTTTTTTCTCTCTCCGAGCATGCCAAAGTTGATAGAAAACGCGGTTCGGCATGGACGGGAGCAGGCGTTGAGGAGTAGGCCTTTTTTTGAGGGCCCAGAAAGTATTTTGGCAATTTTTTACTTTTTTATCCACAACCTTTACCTGCCTTTTTTTCTCTCCGAGCATGCCAAAGTTGAGAGAAAACGCCGTTTGGCATGGACGGGAGGAGGTGTGGAGGAGTAGTCCATTTTTGAATGGCAGCGGAAAGATTTTGGCAATTGTAGCGAGGTTCTTCGGACTTTTATCCACAACCTTTACCTGCCTTTTCCTCAGCGAGCATGCCAAAGTTGAGAGAAAACGCCCTTCGCCATTGACGGGACCAGACGTTGACGACTACGTCTTTCTTTTTTTCACGGCGCCTGAACGATTTGGGCAATTCTCCACAGCGCGTTTACTTTTTATCCACAACCTTTACCTGCCTTTTCCTCAGCGAGCATGCCAAAGTTGAGAGGAAAACGCCGTTTGGCATGGACAGGAGCAGGCGTTGACGACCAGGTCTTTTTTTTGGTCTTTTTTTTTCACAGCGCCGGAAGGATTCAGGCAATTCTCCAAAGCCGGTTACTTTTATCCACAACCTTTACTGGACCTTTTTTTTCTTTTTTTCCTTTTTTCTCTCTCCGAGCATGCCAAAGTTGATAGAAAACGCGGTTCGGCATGGACGGGAGCAGGCGTTGAGGAGTAGGCCTTTTTTTGAGGGCCCAGAAAGTATTTTGGCAATTTTTTACTTTTTTATCCACAACCTTTACCTGCCTTTTTTTCTCTCCGAGCATGCCAAAGTTGAGAGAAAACGCCGTTTGGCATGGACGGGAGGAGGTGTGGAGGAGTAGTCCATTTTTGAATGGCAGCGGAAAGATTTTGGCAATTGTAGCGAGGTTCTTCGGACTTTTATCCACAACCTTTACCTGCCTTTTCCTCAGCGAGCATGCCAAAGTTGAGAGAAAACGCCCTTCGCCATTGACGGGACCAGACGTTGACGACTACGTCTTTCTTTTTTTCACGGCGCCTGAACGATTTGGGCAATTCTCCACAGCGCGTTTACTTTTTATCCACAACCTTTACCTGCCTTTTCCTCAGCGAGCATGCCAAAGTTGAGAGGAAAACGCCGTTTGGCATGGACAGGAGCAGGCGTTGACGACCAGGTCTTTTTTTTGGTCTTTTTTTTTCACAGCGCCGGAAGGATTCAGGCAATTCTCCAAAGCCGGTTACTTTTATCCACAACCTTTACTGGACCTTTTTTTTCTTTTTTTCCTTTTTTCTCTCTCCGAGCATGCCAAAGTTGATAGAAAACGCGGTTCGGCATGGACGGGAGCAGGCGTTGAGGAGTAGGCCTTTTTTTGAGGGCCCAGAAAGTATTTTGGCAATTTTTTACTTTTTTATCCACAACCTTTACCTGCCTTTTTTTCTCTCCGAGCATGCCAAAGTTGAGAGAAAACGCCGTTTGGCATGGACGGGAGGAGGTGTGGAGGAGTAGTCCATTTTTGAATGGCAGCGGAAAGATTTTGGCAATTGTAGCGAGGTTCTTCGGACTTTTATCCACAACCTTTACCTGCCTTTTCCTCAGCGAGCATGCCAAAGTTGAGAGAAAACGCCCTTCGCCATTGACGGGACCAGACGTTGACGACTACGTCTTTCTTTTTTTCACGGCGCCTGAACGATTTGGGCAATTCTCCACAGCGCGTTTACTTTTTATCCACAACCTTTACCTGCCTTTTCCTCAGCGAGCATGCCAAAGTTGAGAGGAAAACGCCGTTTGGCATGGACAGGAGCAGGCGTTGACGACCAGGTCTTTTTTTTGGTCTTTTTTTTTCACAGCGCCGGAAGGATTCAGGCAATTCTCCAAAGCCGGTTACTTTTATCCACAACCTTTACTGGACCTTTTTTTTCTTTTTTTCCTTTTTTCTCTCTCCGAGCATGCCAAAGTTGATAGAAAACGCGGTTCGGCATGGACGGGAGCAGGCGTTGAGGAGTAGGCCTTTTTTTGAGGGCCCAGAAAGTATTTTGGCAATTTTTTACTTTTTTATCCACAACCTTTACCTGCCTTTTTTTCTCTCCGAGCATGCCAAAGTTGAGAGAAAACGCCGTTTGGCATGGACGGGAGGAGGTGTGGAGGAGTAGTCCATTTTTGAATGGCAGCGGAAAGATTTTGGCAATTGTAGCGAGGTTCTTCGGACTTTTATCCACAACCTTTACCTGCCTTTTCCTCAGCGAGCATGCCAAAGTTGAGAGAAAACGCCCTTCGCCATTGACGGGACCAGACGTTGACGACTACGTCTTTCTTTTTTTCACGGCGCCTGAACGATTTGGGCAATTCTCCACAGCGCGTTTACTTTTTATCCACAACCTTTACCTGCCTTTTCCTCAGCGAGCATGCCAAAGTTGAGAGGAAAACGCCGTTTGGCATGGACA
>NW_027468505.1:17500-22500 GCF_041734735.1 Babylonia areolata
TTACCACAGTTATCCAAGTAAATTTGGATCATCTAAGGAACCTCGACTGATTTAATGAGCCATTCGCGGTTTCACCGTACGAGGGTGTGAACTTAGACATGCATGGCTTAATCTTTGAGACAAGCATATGACTACTGGCAGGATCAACCAGAATGCAACCCGTATTCTGCGTGCCCCCGGGAGACGGTTGCAGCGCCAGTTGGGACCGCTGCTCACAGAAACGAGGGCTGAGCTCTTTCCGTGGGCGGTCCGCGGCAGCACTATCAACTGAAACCACCGGACAACAGATTCAGGGCCTGAGAGTGCAACGAATCCATCGGTCTCGGCGGGAGGCGCGCCAAGAAGAAGAAGGAGGAGGAGGAGACCAGACCGGACCGGACCGGACCCCACCCTTTCTTCCTCCTCGACACCGTCTCCCGCCCGTTTCCACGTGCCGGACGACGCCCGGTTAGAGACGGGCGCGCCCTTGACGAGATGAAGCAGGCGTTACGCTTTGGGACGCCGAAGGGGCTGGGGAGCACCAACGACCGTCAGTGAGGGAGGAGAGAAAACGCTTCTCTCGACCCGTCGTCAGCGAACGCACCGAACCTTCTACGGACCGTGAGACGCCGGCCGACAAGCCGAGCCCCGGCAAAGGAAGCCCGGCGAGGCGGCCGTGCGCGTTCACACTTGGACGCGCAGGCGGGAAGCTCGGCAGCCGGGCGGGTAGCCTGCGGGGAGCTGGTGGGCTCCCGAGACTCCCGTCCCCCGACTCGGGCCTCGCACGCCGAGCGGTCGCTAGCTTGCCAGTGCAAAAGACAGAAGCGCGGGGGCAGTAAAGCCAGGCGGACGGGTCGACCGTTGCCGGCTGTGCGCCGACCGGAGCGATCCGCCACGCCACGCCGCGTCCCCCACAACCAGGGTGTCGCATAAGGCGCTGCGAAGGTGGACCTTGATCCACATTGGGCAGAGCCTGAGTTGAGGCCCCCCAGCACGTGCCTGGGGACCAGGCGTTGAGGAGTAGGCCTTTTTTTGAGGGCCCAGAAAGTATTTTGGCAATTGTAGCGAGGTTTTGGAGTTTTATCCACAACCTTTACCTGCCTTTTTTTCTCTCCGAGCATGCCAAAGTTGAGAGAAAACGCCGTTTGGCATGGACGGGAGGAGGTGTGGAGGAGTAGTCCATTTTTGAATGGCAGCGGAAAGATTTTGGCAATTGTAGCGAGGTTCTTCGGACTTTTATCCACAACCTTTACCTGCCTTTTCCTCAGCGAGCATGCCAAAGTTGAGAGAAAACGCCCTTCGCCATTGACGGGACCAGACGTTGACGACTACGTCTTTCTTTTTTTCACGGCGCCTGAACGATTTGGGCAATTCTCCACAGCGCGTTTACTTTTTATCCACAACCTTTACCTGCCTTTTCCTCAGCGAGCATGCCAAAGTTGAGAGGAAAACGCCGTTTGGCATGGACAGGAGCAGGCGTTGACGACCAGGTCTTTTTTTTGGTCTTTTTTTTTCACAGCGCCGGAAGGATTCAGGCAATTCTCCAAAGCCGGTTACTTTTATCCACAACCTTTACTGGACCTTTTTTTTCTTTTTTTCCTTTTTTCTCTCTCCGAGCATGCCAAAGTTGATAGAAAACGCGGTTCGGCATGGACGGGAGCAGGCGTTGAGGAGTAGGCCTTTTTTTGAGGGCCCAGAAAGTATTTTGGCAATTTTTTACTTTTTTATCCACAACCTTTACCTGCCTTTTTTTCTCTCCGAGCATGCCAAAGTTGAGAGAAAACGCCGTTTGGCATGGACGGGAGGAGGTGTGGAGGAGTAGTCCATTTTTGAATGGCAGCGGAAAGATTTTGGCAATTGTAGCGAGGTTCTTCGGACTTTTATCCACAACCTTTACCTGCCTTTTCCTCAGCGAGCATGCCAAAGTTGAGAGAAAACGCCCTTCGCCATTGACGGGACCAGACGTTGACGACTACGTCTTTCTTTTTTTCACGGCGCCTGAACGATTTGGGCAATTCTCCACAGCGCGTTTACTTTTTATCCACAACCTTTACCTGCCTTTTCCTCAGCGAGCATGCCAAAGTTGAGAGGAAAACGCCGTTTGGCATGGACAGGAGCAGGCGTTGACGACCAGGTCTTTTTTTTGGTCTTTTTTTTTCACAGCGCCGGAAGGATTCAGGCAATTCTCCAAAGCCGGTTACTTTTATCCACAACCTTTACTGGACCTTTTTTTTCTTTTTTTCCTTTTTTCTCTCTCCGAGCATGCCAAAGTTGATAGAAAACGCGGTTCGGCATGGACGGGAGCAGGCGTTGAGGAGTAGGCCTTTTTTTGAGGGCCCAGAAAGTATTTTGGCAATTTTTTACTTTTTTATCCACAACCTTTACCTGCCTTTTTTTCTCTCCGAGCATGCCAAAGTTGAGAGAAAACGCCGTTTGGCATGGACGGGAGGAGGTGTGGAGGAGTAGTCCATTTTTGAATGGCAGCGGAAAGATTTTGGCAATTGTAGCGAGGTTCTTCGGACTTTTATCCACAACCTTTACCTGCCTTTTCCTCAGCGAGCATGCCAAAGTTGAGAGAAAACGCCCTTCGCCATTGACGGGACCAGACGTTGACGACTACGTCTTTCTTTTTTTCACGGCGCCTGAACGATTTGGGCAATTCTCCACAGCGCGTTTACTTTTTATCCACAACCTTTACCTGCCTTTTCCTCAGCGAGCATGCCAAAGTTGAGAGGAAAACGCCGTTTGGCATGGACAGGAGCAGGCGTTGACGACCAGGTCTTTTTTTTGGTCTTTTTTTTTCACAGCGCCGGAAGGATTCAGGCAATTCTCCAAAGCCGGTTACTTTTATCCACAACCTTTACTGGACCTTTTTTTTCTTTTTTTCCTTTTTTCTCTCTCCGAGCATGCCAAAGTTGATAGAAAACGCGGTTCGGCATGGACGGGAGCAGGCGTTGAGGAGTAGGCCTTTTTTTGAGGGCCCAGAAAGTATTTTGGCAATTTTTTACTTTTTTATCCACAACCTTTACCTGCCTTTTTTTCTCTCCGAGCATGCCAAAGTTGAGAGAAAACGCCGTTTGGCATGGACGGGAGGAGGTGTGGAGGAGTAGTCCATTTTTGAATGGCAGCGGAAAGATTTTGGCAATTGTAGCGAGGTTCTTCGGACTTTTATCCACAACCTTTACCTGCCTTTTCCTCAGCGAGCATGCCAAAGTTGAGAGAAAACGCCCTTCGCCATTGACGGGACCAGACGTTGACGACTACGTCTTTCTTTTTTTCACGGCGCCTGAACGATTTGGGCAATTCTCCACAGCGCGTTTACTTTTTATCCACAACCTTTACCTGCCTTTTCCTCAGCGAGCATGCCAAAGTTGAGAGGAAAACGCCGTTTGGCATGGACAGGAGCAGGCGTTGACGACCAGGTCTTTTTTTTGGTCTTTTTTTTTCACAGCGCCGGAAGGATTCAGGCAATTCTCCAAAGCCGGTTACTTTTATCCACAACCTTTACTGGACCTTTTTTTTCTTTTTTTCCTTTTTTCTCTCTCCGAGCATGCCAAAGTTGATAGAAAACGCGGTTCGGCATGGACGGGAGCAGGCGTTGAGGAGTAGGCCTTTTTTGAGGGCCCAGAAAGTATTTTGGCAATTTTTTACTTTTTTATCCACAACCTTTACCTGCCTTTTTTTCTCTCCGAGCATGCCAAAGTTGAGAGAAAACGCCGTTTGGCATGGACGGGAGGAGGTGTGGAGGAGTAGTCCATTTTTGAATGGCAGCGGAAAGATTTTGGCAATTGTAGCGAGGTTCTTCGGACTTTTATCCACAACCTTTACCTGCCTTTTCCTCAGCGAGCATGCCAAAGTTGAGAGAAAACGCCCTTCGCCATTGACGGGACCAGACGTTGACGACTACGTCTTTCTTTTTTTCACGGCGCCTGAACGATTTGGGCAATTCTCCACAGCGCGTTTACTTTTTATCCACAACCTTTACCTGCCTTTTCCTCAGCGAGCATGCCAAAGTTGAGAGGAAAACGCCGTTTGGCATGGACAGGAGCAGGCGTTGACGACCAGGTCTTTTTTTTGGTCTTTTTTTTTCACAGCGCCGGAAGGATTCAGGCAATTCTCCAAAGCCGGTTACTTTTATCCACAACCTTTACTGGACCTTTTTTTTCTTTTTTTCCTTTTTTCTCTCTCCGAGCATGCCAAAGTTGATAGAAAACGCGGTTCGGCATGGACGGGAGCAGGCGTTGAGGAGTAGGCCTTTTTTTGAGGGCCCAGAAAGTATTTTGGCAATTTTTTACTTTTTTATCCACAACCTTTACCTGCCTTTTTTTCTCTCCGAGCATGCCAAAGTTGAGAGAAAACGCCGTTTGGCATGGACGGGAGGAGGTGTGGAGGAGTAGTCCATTTTTGAATGGCAGCGGAAAGATTTTGGCAATTGTAGCGAGGTTCTTCGGACTTTTATCCACAACCTTTACCTGCCTTTTCCTCAGCGAGCATGCCAAAGTTGAGAGAAAACGCCCTTCGCCATTGACGGGACCAGACGTTGACGACTACGTCTTTCTTTTTTTCACGGCGCCTGAACGATTTGGGCAATTCTCCACAGCGCGTTTACTTTTTATCCACAACCTTTACCTGCCTTTTCCTCAGCGAGCATGCCAAAGTTGAGAGAAAACGCCCTTCGCCATTGACGGGACATATGAATACAATAAAAGGAAACAAAATGATAAAGTATATGAATGTGGTAGTGTGGACTGAAGTTTGTCGTGTCTGTGTGTTGTTGTGTATTAATAACTCGTAGTCAAGTCAGTGAGTTGTGGGTGCAGTTATAAATCAGAAAGCCTGTACTTGTTATCCACAGCCTTTACCTTTTCTTTCCTTTCCTTTTTTCTTCTTTCTGCAGTTGACAGAAACGCCCTTTGCCTGCCTGCCTGCCTGCCTGCCTGCCTACCTACCTTCTCGCCCAGACAGAATCCACCTCAAACGTTTTTATCCACAACCTTAACTTTTCTTCCAACATCATCCAC
>NW_027468506.1:0-20000 GCF_041734735.1 Babylonia areolata
TTTTTTTCTAGTAGTATAAGAGATGGGGGTTCTATATACAACTTTTTTGGGCGTATTAGCTTGTGTTAAGGCCCTCAAGCATAAAAAAAATTTAGTCAAAACCTGTGTATGTTGGAGTAATATGACCCTCAAGCATAAAAAAAAAATATATAGTTAAAACAAGTTATATGTGTATGGAGAGCCAAATCACAAGATAAAAAAAAAAAAAATGGTTGGATATGTGTATGGGGGAGCGAAACGGTCATGGGGGTTCTATATACAACCGACCCCAGCCCAAAACCGCGCAATACCGCCCTCAAGCATAAAAACGAAAAACCGGCTTAAATATGTGTATGGAGAGCCAAATGGTCCTTAAAGAGAGGAGGTTGAGTCAACCGTTCACATAGTTTGCTTTTTTTGGATGGTTTACCATCTTGAATATCAAATAGATTTTTCTTTAACAACTGAGTTTTGTGTTTCGATTTTATGTCTGTTTTCATTGCATTGAATTTTTCAACTTCAGCCAGAATGAGACTAAATTCTTCATCGCTTATTTTATCATCTTCTAATGCTTTTGAAATAAGATCATTTATAGTGTTCAGTTTTGACTCGGCCAACACGCGAATCTCGTTGTGCTTCATAGCTTGTGACATTAATTTTTTATGAATAAATTTACAAGTTAAACCAACCACACCAAGGAGACCAGCTCCCACTTCTATTCCAATAGCTACGGGAGCAGCGGCGACACTCAACAGTAATCCAACACCCGATGCCCCAAGGGCGATACTAAGAGTTGTCAGCGTTGTATCCGCGGCTGTAGCGATATTTACACCGCGTTTATATTTTTTATAAAATAAAGTTCTTTCATCACGCTCTTTTTCGAGGTTGTTTTTTATATTCGATATCTCTCGTAGGCGAAACTCCATTATTCTATAGTAATCTTTTTTTTTTTTTAAATGATGGTAACAGGATGAGGAGAGTAGCGCAGTCTTTTAAGCTGAAGAGGTCCGATGTGAATAAAGTCGAGAGATATTTTATCTAACGATGGACGTTTGATGACACCTTCAAGCGAGAATTCTATAGAGGGATCGGGTTGATCAGATGGGTCAACCACTGGAATTTTGATGGTAATTCTCAAGAGTTTATTTTTAAGATTTCCAGGCCATTTTATCTGCAACCCTTTTAAAACTTCTACAAAATCATCTGGCACCCCACTAAGGAGTATATCTAAAACGACAGTTGACCCCTGAATAGGCGGCTCAAAATCAAACTCTTTAATTAACCGCAGTGTGCCAGTCTTTTTACCTCTCATACCAATAACATATCCAAAGTCGTCGCTGTTAACGACGATTAGATCTTTACGCGTATGATAGGAAGCCAACAGTTTACCACTATTTTGTATTTTTTGTAGAGCGTGATTTCTTCCAATACTAACATAGGGTTGTTTTATTTCAAAATCTAAATCCCAGTTATCCACCGGATAAGGTACCCATGTATCATCGTCGGAAAGAACAAGATGATGTGGTTTGTTCACAACAACACCGTCAACGTTCACGTCTGCAAGTTCGCTGAATTTGTTGACACCACCACCATTACTCGTTATTTCTTTTCTTTTGTACGTTCCTTCAGAAAGTTGGAAGGCGTACAACTGATTTTCTTTTCCCGACACATCAAATCCGTCTGTATCTCCGAGATCAACCAAACCGAGCGTAGTGCAGGGTTTGATATTATGTGTTCCTGGCCCTCCGGGATCAACCATTTTCTAATATTTATAGTATATTCTAAATATTCAAATTGGCGCAACGTAGTCTTCTTAAGGAAATATTTTGAGGAAGACGCAGCTGCATCCACAAACTCATTGTTTCCTGTTTTGTGGTAATACCTTCAAGCGAGAATTCTATATGACTACCCTGCGGTATAACATCATAGGGCATAGCATCATCTTGTTTTTCAATGGTGATTCTCAGGGGTTGATTTGCAAGATTTTTGGGCCATTTAATGTAAAACCCTTGAAAAACTTTTACAAAATCATCAGGCTCTTCACCGAGAATTACATCAAAAATAATACGGAAACGGAAGCCCCACAAACTAGTTAGATCATGAAAATCTATTCCTAATTCAGATTTATCCTTCGAGCGTTTCTTAAGCACATAACACCTCCCCTGGTAGTTTAGTAAATGTACATCCAACGCTCTTAAATCAGCGAACATCCAACCACTGTTTTTTATTCTATAATTATTTTCTTCTTCTTTGGTAATGTAAGGTGATTCAATTTTAAAATCTACCATCCCCTTGTCGAGGGGTTTTAGCTGCCATGTACCGTTTAAACGAACAAGTTGATAGGGCTCATCATTGACAACATCATCCTCACTCACGATATCACCAATTTTTACTTCTTTTCTTTTGTACGTTCCTTCAGAAAGCTGGAATGCGTACAACTTATTTTCTTTTCCCGGCACATCAAATCCCTCTGTATCTCCGAGATCAACCAAACCGAGCGTAGTGCAGGGTTCAACCATATCTTATATGTAATGTAATATTTAAATAATCAATAGAAACGGGATTATGATTTTCATCTACTATAGAAAGTGTTAAACGTGGTAAATCTCCGTGAGAAAGTCTTTTGTACTGGGGTGATGTCAACGTGGTTGTTCGACCACCCCCGCATCTTTCATTTTCTACTGAGATTGATTGTAACAACGTAGAAGGCAATCCGTTATAGAAATTATCGGTGGTATTAATTTGAGAGAGGTGAATGTAAAGTGCTTTATGTATCGCGAGCCGCGGATGCCTGTTTCCTGTCACCATTATTCCCGGCGCGATGAGTTTTTGGGGGAACCCCAGAGTATGTGCAAGACGCTCAGAAAGTTCAATCGATTTGGTGCTCTTTATTCTCAGATAGCCACTCGGAGCGTGCAAGTCTAACTCTGCACCGTGGGGGGTGAACACTTCTTTATTCAATTCACACACATTATAATAACCATCTGGGATTATTATCTTACGATCGGTAGTAGTAAAGAAATTGTTTCCGAGCTCATCACTGATATTTTTCCAGTTGGGATAATAAGTTATTTCACGCAGCGCGATTTCTAGTCTTCCACTTTGATTAGATATGCACCGCGGTAATTCGTCTTTTTGAATATCGGTTGTTATTATATACATAGCTATGAATAAGAAAATTTACAGCTTCAATAAGGACGCGTCCTATACAACCGGGTATAAAGAAAAAAGAATAAGTTGTACGCGAGTGATCTACGTGAACAGCGAATATTCTTTTACCGCCAAGTTTCCCGATGTTTTTCAGTCTTATGCGAACCCCACTATGACTGGGGAGATGAATGCAGCCTGGCTTGCGTGGAGAAACAACCCGATAGTGTGGTGGCAGAATCAAATCAATTTTGTGGTATGGTGCGCGACCGCCGGGTGTGGAGTAACGGAAGAACATTTTCAAGCTTCTGATCCGTTTATTCGAGCCGTGTATAGGTTTCATTTTTACTATCAGATTCGGAGGTTATTGGACGAGTTAAAAATCCCGCTACCCACCGACCAAGCATTTAACATGTATAATAATCCGTTTGATAAAACAGTTTATCAGCGTTTGTGTGCCGAATTTGGGCAGAGGGATTGGAGACAGAAAATAGAAAAGCATGGCTTTGGTTTGGGAGAATTTATTCAGGCTGAGGCCCCCGGTGGGGCTGCACGACAGGCAATGAGAAACAGAGGAGAGGGACCTGTGTTCTTTAGCCCCCACGATAAAATCAGACATACGGTGGACATCACCCGGGCTTGGACAACATTTATTCCTGATAAGGGGTTGGGTTTTACACATGCGGGGATAGTTCGTCTCAACGATAGCATTCGCACTTATGTGTGGGCTCTAATAGGGTCACAAGCGCAAACGCGCACGAGTATAACAACAAAAGGAACTGGATTTGATGCGCAAAAACAATTTTTAGCCAATGTTGAAGATGCGATTAATGCCCCCGAAAACCTACAAACGGCGATAAAAAAATACCAGGACGTTCTCCAGTACGCGAGATCCGAAGTAAACTTTGCATTTGGTGTTGGCCTTTATATGGCCCCATCTGATATGGCATTGAGGGTTGGTACACACATTAATTATAATAATAAAATTGTCATTGCGACAGAAGAACAGAATATTGGTGTTAATGATGGATTAAACGAACTACCACACATTGTACCACCTACCCAGAGTGTTTCACCCCAGAGTGTTCCACCTACCCAAAGTGTTCCTGCATACTATTTTGTTGCCCCATCAGGAAAAGCTCTTCAATGGTCTAGAGGTCACTGGGCTCTTGTGCCACCTTCTGATGCAGACTTGGCAATGCTTGATGCGAGTAATACGGTGCTCGATTATAAATCACACAAGCCTTTGACAACACCGAGGACAGGAGCGGGTGAAACGAGAGTTTTGTTAGGCATTCGCGGGTGGTTCACTCTTACCTATAGAAATAAAAAATTAATACAAACATCTCGACCAGGATTTGCAATAGCTACCGGTGCTGGTAATAGACCCTTTCTGTATGGTGCAGGTTCTTCGGATAACAAATTTAAACTCAAACCAGCGAAAGTATCGTACGAAGAAGAGCCAACAACTCACAAAGACTATAAAGTCGCTCTTACTTTAGGATTGATAGGTGGTATTTACTTTCTCTTCTTTAAATAATCAAACAGGAGGAGGCCAGCACCGAGCACGAGTGCCCACAGGTTGTTGGCTAACCACCCAACCGCTTTACCCAACGTGCTTAATAACCACGAAACAATAGCCCCAATGACTCCTGGGAGGGCATCAATCGCCTTTAAACCTAATTTTTTAAGTAATTCTCCCAAATCTTTAAGTCTTTTTCTTATCCAGTTGTCATCTTTTTTACCCGGAGTGCCCCCTCCACCCATGACGGCCAAAACGATAGTGCTGATAATCATACCAAAGGCAGTAAGAATGGAAACGATAGTAATGCCTTGTTCTCTAAAAAGCGTTCGAATACGTTCCGCTAGTGTTGTGTCCTCCTCAAGAATTCTGTGTATCGTTTCACGCATTCTGCTGATTTGAGATCGCAGCGCTTCTTTGTGTGTTGATATCGCTTCTAGCCGTGCAGCACGCTCGATGTTTAGATCGTCTAATTGTAAACGCAAGGGTTTGATTTCGCTTTCATCTTTATCAGCTAGTTCCGCAGACTGAATTCTTATTTTTAAAGTTGATATTTCTTCATCCAGGTGAGAGAGTTTTGAGAGGTTGTCAGAAAGATTACCACGCTGTCTTTGCATGGCTTTGTCTAAACCTTTGAGTTCACGAATATAATAACCACCCAGTTCATCGGTGAGGGGAGGATCATCTATAGTTTTAAGTACTTCATCGATTGTATTTGGTGAGAAATCATCCATCTCAATTTCTTCGCTCAGTTTGGCTTCAACCTTTTGGAGAGCCGCGACCGTTTGGGGTTTTAAGTTTTTCCTCCTCCAGTCTACAAAACCAAGTTCCTCGCGAATAATATTTGCTCCACCAGGTTTTCCCGCTAGTGTTGAAAGTGCTAGGGGTTGTTTCGTGCGGACGTTAATGATATTAAAATCTGGATTATTTTTTAATCGTAGTGTACCTCTACTATCAAGTTCAAAATTGGCATAATTTCGCCCAACATCGGGCTCTTGTCCAAATGCATCATAGTAATCATCAACCGCGCTCTTTAATAATTCTGTTTGCAAGAAACCAGATTCTATTATTCCACCTTCTGCGAACCCTTCCGCCATCTCACCACCTTCCGCCATATTAAACTTATAATATAAAGTTATATCTATATAAAACAAAAAATGAGTGGAAGAAAGCTTAATCCAATGAGAAGTTTGCGGGAGCCGCGGGGGATAAAGGGCGTGCGGCAGACTGTCGTGATTACTAACAATCCGTCAACTATCGATCAGAATCAACAACTTCTTGTACGCTTTCCTAATTTAGGTGTTGACGATGTGATCGTTCCGGGGAGTGTTCGACTAGCATTCAAAATTTCTTTGACTTCAACCACAGATGTGAACAGAACACTCGTTGATAATATTGGTAGAGCCATAGTACGTAAAACAACCATTCGCATTTCCGGTAATGAAATCATGAGCGTTGAAGATAGTGATGTATTTTATACTTATGGAGATCTTTGGCGAACTCGACAAGAACGAAGAAACGCCGTTTATCAAGGTATTGACTTAACTACAAACCGTAATGTGACACGATTGCGTATTAACGCGGATAATGGAGATGACACTATCGCTAGAGATGCCGCCATTGCGGAGGCTTATGGTAATCGATTTTGTATTCCGCTTGATTTCGAATTGCTAGAATCTCATGCACCATTTTATCAGAGTGCTCTCGGCGATCGCCTGGAGTATGAACTTACCTTTAACGCTTATAACAAGGTTATCCGCAGCACAGACCCGGATGTATCCTATACGATAGAAGGGATTAGTCTCGAGTTTGAGAAAGTCACACAACCCGAACTTGCGAGACAGATAGCCGGTTATTATTCAGGTAGGCTCGCTATTTTATTTGATAGAATACTACGACATCGTAAAATTCCTCTGGACAAATCTGACACACTCTGGAATATTAATCTCAACGTGCCGGCAAAAAGTATGAAGGGGGTACTGCTGTTGTTTGATGAGTTTTACAATCCTAAGATCGATAAGGTTGAAGTGACGATCGAAGGTGTGCCCAATCAACTGTTTAGTCAAGGTATGCGTTCCTATCAACAATGGGATGAAATCAGAAAGTTTTTCGGAACGCAAAAACGCGACCCCGAAGTAGACAAAGTGGTAAAAGATTTAGAACTAGCGGATGTCACAGTCGGCGAATATTTCACGAATAATTATGCTCTTTGGTTGGATATGCGCACCACAGATGATAATTCTCTTCACGGGAGTGGACGTCGTATCGAAAATGCGTCTGAAGGCATTACGATTCAGATTCAGAAAAAAGCTGAAACGGCAGAACCGCTAAATGCGTATGTATTTGTAATTATGGATGGACAATTAAATATAGAAGATGGAAGATTTGTCAAGGCTGTTTACTAAAGAAGCACATTCCGCAATTATTTGCGGGCAAACTGGGTGCGGTAAGACCGAATTTATTTTAGATTTATTACAAACGACATATCGTGGTGTGTTCGAGAATATTGTAATTCTATGCCCTACTCTCGAATATAATAAAGCCTATCGATCCCGAGTGTGGGTAAGAAAGGACCGCGGGGTATACACCGTTAATCCCGGTGATAAACTTCATGAATGGCTTGGGCTGTTTTTTGAAATATTTGCCGGGGAGCCAACGTTGTACATCATCGATGACTGTAGTGACTTAAAGGCTCTTACTCAAAAGAAGCAAATGTTGAGTAAACTCACATTTTCTGGAAGACACGCGAAACAGTCTGTGTGGGTGTTGACTCAGAAATACAACTCGGTTCTTACTGACCTTCGCGAACAAACAAAATGGGTGGCTTTATTTCACTGTAAGGATAGGGACTCGTTTGATGAGTGTTTAAGAGAAAACGATGTCATTCCAACACAAAATGAACGTAAAGAGGTTAGGAAATCATTGGCAAATACCAAACACTCCAAGTTGATATTAAAAACTGATCAACCAGTTGCATATAAAATTTGCTAGTAATAATCAACAGCTGTTTAACAATGCTTAACAGTTCCTTAGCACTGGTTAGCAATTTCTTAACACTGGTTAGCAATTTCTTAACACTTTTAGTCGTTGGATTTGTAGTTTTTTATTATTTTAAACTTAAAAGGAGATATATAGAATATAAGAAGAAGATGGACCAATTACTATCCGAGGATCCCAAACGCGACAGGCTTATGGCGGTGGTCTCAGCCGGTGGAGCAAAAGAATATTTAGGGAAAGAGTTTAGTGTTGATAAAATCGAAGCGATGAAAGATCCGGATATAGACAAGCTTTATACGAGATACGAAGCGAGTTTAGGATCGATGATTACAAAATCACTCGGTAATACAATTATACAACTGTATACCAGAGCAGTTTGTATATATCTCCCAATTGATGACCAAACAAAATTAAATAGTGATCTCGAGCAAGATCCATTCCTGGGACATGCGCTTAACAGATTTACTTGCGAACTATATCACAGATTTGGCATGTTCTTAGCTCCGCTCACCACAGCTGTAACTACTGTTAAACATTGTCAATTTAATAAATATAATGGAGGAAGTAACGAAACCGAAGAATCAGAAGAAAGTTGAAGCGGGTCGAAAAGGTGCTGCTGCTAGAAAAGCAAAACATGAAGAACTTCTCGAAAAACTTCGAAAAGCGAAAGATGAACAACAACAAGAACCATCATCATCGAGGAGACCAGATCACGTTTTTATCAATCCCTTGTACATTGCTGCTACGATGATAATAGGTTGTGGTGTTTACATATATTTTAATCGGTCGAAAAAACCACCACCACCACCTGTGGTAACAAAACCCAACCCATTTATCATGTATTGAACATTAATTTGTACACTATTTATAAACAACAATGGCAACGCCAAATATAAACGGTAAAGAAATTGCAAACACTGTATACCACGCGGTTGTGGTCAGCGCATTGGCCGCTGGTTACTCGAGATTGACAAAATTAATATTTACGAAAGCCCCGACACCTAGACTGGCTTTCAACCTCGAAGATATCGGGATGGTCACTTTGGATATAGCCCTCGCTATGGCTACGAAGGATATGTTGGAAAAACAAGGTATTCTCCCACATGATATTTTGAAGTAATAATAATATCATCATTATAGTATGGCATCAGTAGCGTTACTCGTTGGTGGGGCAGTAGTAAACGCTTTAGCATTTACCGGAAGTAATTTTTTATTTAGTAAACTGGGGTCTTCAGACGCGTTAGACGAACAGAAACGACACAACAAAGCGCAAGAACAACTTCAGGCAGCGACCGCAGAATGGCAGAAAGAGAGGATTCAACGTTTAGATTATATCAATGAAAAACTAAGACAACAACAACATGCTGTGAACACGTTTAAGGATGTGGATATGGCTATGCAAGAATATTATAAAGTGATGGGGGAGCCACTACCCCCTCTTTCTCATAAACCCCAACTTTCAGATTTTTATACACCCTCAGAGGGACAAAAAGATCGAGAATACGTATTTATTATCATGACCATGGTCATTTTTGGTTTTGCGATTTCAAAATATTAAACATTTACTTTCTTAAATAAAATGGAAAAGATCTATTACAGCCCAAGCGGTTATTGGAAGGGTTATTCGGCGATTAAAAAACTCGCGAAAGCAGCCAAGGTGTCTGAGGATGAGGCTAGAAAATGGTTACAAAAACAAGCTATATGGCAAATTTATCTACCCCCTCCAAAGTATATTCCGAGAGCAAAATTTGATATTACTATCCCAAATGAGGTTCATCAGGCTGACCTTTTATTTTTACCCTATGACAGAATCAGGCGTAAGACGTATAAGTATGCGCTGACTG
Source organism: Babylonia areolata (assembly GCF_041734735.1). Classification (NCBI taxonomy): domain Eukaryota; kingdom Metazoa; phylum Mollusca; class Gastropoda; order Neogastropoda; family Buccinidae; genus Babylonia; species Babylonia areolata. Next base: position 9,490 of record NW_027468506.1, read on the forward strand.
TCGTTGATGTTGCGAGTCGATATAAAGAAGCCGAACCCCTAACAACGAAAGACAGCGTCGAAGTGGCGGCCGCTTTTTTACGTATTTATGACCGTAGCCCTTTGAAGTTGCCCAAACTTCTTCAGGTAGATCCTGGCCGAGAGTTTATGGGTGCTGTGAACAAAATTTTTAAAAAAGTAAGGCGTGGAAAGACACACAGAAGCCAGGCTATTGTAGAAAGATTTAATCGTACGCTGGCAGAACGATTGTTTAGTCATCAATATGTGGCTGAAATGAAATCGCCGAATCGATCAACAGAATGGGTCACTAAATTACCGGCTGTTGTGGCTGCATTGAATAATGAGGTGACGAGACTTATTGGTAAGAAACCGTCGGTCGCAATAAAGGCCAAATCGGTAGAAGCCGAATCCTCTGCACCGACTAAAGATGATAAAGGAGAGTTACCGCCTGATGCGCAAGTTCGGTACTTGTATGAGCCCGGTGAGCTCGAGGGTGGAGCTCGCAAACGAGCAACGGATCCCGTTTGGTCTCTTAAAGTTTATAATATTAAGCGTATGATGCCCGGCGATCCTATTCTTTATTATTTACAAAATGGCCCATCCAGAGGGTTTGTACACGAAGAGCTTATGGTTGTTCCTCACGATACAGAAATACCATAGTGCCCGTAGGCGTAAGATGTAATACCATCATCTAGCCAATAGCGTTTGGAATCGTACGGTGAGAGTGATGTCTTCATTTGCTTGATCGTGTACATCTTGTGCTTATACGATCTGAACGTTCTCATACAATTAGTAAATTGAACAGATCGATCAATACACTCCTTATACATATCGGGTTCAATGTCATCCTTCACCACACATTTTTTTATGCCCTTGGCTTTCTTGATAACTGATCCATCATCCGCTACAACCGAATACATCTTCGAGCGCAAGCCGCAGAATTGTCGGATCGGTTTACATCCGAGCTCACTTTTCATGTATCCTGGCACTTTCTCTATCGATTTATCGTACAATGGATGATCTTTTGGAAAATTACTGCGGTCATGTACATTATCATCCATACCAGCGATAAAATCCTCGCATTCTACGTGGAGAATGAATGAATCGGTATCAGTATATAACAACCTGCATCCATATTTTTTCTTGTAGTGGTTGTAATACAAATCATACATGAGATACTTTGATAGGTCGAGAATGGCCATCCCGATATAGATAGGTTTATTGAGCACAAGCTTATTTTTTTTGTAGTGAATCGCTAGAAGTTTCTCGTTGATGATCATATGATCGACATAAGCCGGTTTGTTTATTAGTTTGCGTGCCTTGTCCTCTTCATCTAACTTGAATAATTTGATATTCGTTCTCATTCTGATATTTTCCATAGTTTTACCAAATACCGAGTTGTTCATTAATTTATACAGATCTTTATCGGCATCGTTAGTAGCGGCTTGTCTCAGTTTGGTGTTCATCATTATATAGGGCGCCATCCAGGGACTTTGATTAAACTTTAACACTTTTGTGATTTTAGTTACTTTCATGCCAAGTTGCGTGTATAGTTTGAGATTTCTATAGTGAACGACATAACCAACCTTATTCCATAGATTCGGAACTAATTTTCTCGTTTCCTTTCCGCGCATCTCGAGTTTTTCACGAAGGCGTCGTTGATAGGGTGAGAGGTTTTCGAGTTTTATTTCTATTTTCTCAGGAGCTAGGGGATAATCGTTATGTTCGTCGTGTAATTCCTCAGGGTACTCGATATCACACTCCACAATATATCCCGTCTCATCATCGTCGGGGTGATTTAGAATCTTTTCGAGATTAGCATCGTTATCCCAGATAAATCCACCCGTGGGTAAAGCTTGTAACATCGCCCAACCATACAAGTTGTTCGCGTCGAGATACATGATATACGAATCCGTTTTTTCAGGTCTGTAATCTTTCATATACTTGTTATTAGCCTCCGCGTATCTTCTTACAGTCATACTGATTCCACCGCGTATTCCCGCCTCTATCATGTTATATTGTTCGATATCCGTCAACAGTTCGAGTTCTATTCCCGTACTCTTGAGTAAAGCATCCCAAGACATTCCGGGAAGCGTGTAATAATGAACAGGATCGAGATTATGAGTTCGCAAACACGTATTTCTAAAATTCTGGAACACATCGGCAAGTAACAACACATCAGTGACTAAGTACAGACTAAGTACAGTTATAATCACCTAGATTCTTACATTTAAACTTCTTCCACACATTCTTGGCATGCTCGTGGTCACTTTCTGATATATCCGTGTTGTTAAGTTTACTAAAGAAATGACTTTTCTTTGGTAGTTTCGTATCTTCGTATTTACTCCAATCGGTAATATATTCGTACGGAAAGACTCCTTTTCTCGTAACGAGCTTGAACTCCTCCTCATCTGTGAAATGTTTGCACGTTAAAAACTTCTTATCATCCGGAAGGTTCTTCGCAAGCTGGTCGAGACTCGAACTCAAGAATGCGAAACTATCTAAAAACTTCAACCTTCCCCAACTGAATGTGATGTACTTCTCTTTATTATTCGCGATACACGTAATTCTACCACCACCTTTGTTCGCGAGCTCCGAAATGATCGCATGAGAGTCGTAACCTTTGAGGTTGTGAAATAATATCGACAACACAAATTCGTCGGGTTTTATTCTCAATTTAAGATTACACGATGCATGCGCGGCACCTCTATAGTTCCCTGTGATATGGTCATGATCTCTTACTTTATCATTTGCGGGTAGTTCCCCTCTACATATCCAACAAACTCGTTCGTTTTCAAACGATTCGTTATCTTTTTTGGTCATCTTTATTGGAACTGGTTTTTTCAATTCCTTGACAGTATGATAATATATTCTTTGAAGTTTTTCGAGAAAATGACTGACCGCATTCTCACCACGAAATAGTTGCGGTTTGTACGCCCTTCCATCAGACCTAACATGCACAAACCCGTATGACGAGATGATGTGTTCGCTTTCTTTGATGGTATTATTCGAATGGGAATCGTCTTTTATTTCTTTACAAATCGCCTCAAAATCAGCATATATCACATCACTAACTTGCATTTGTTTTTGAAAATTGGTAAATTTGATCATTTTTGTCTTCTCCGATGGCATCTCAACGCGAGAATAGTTCTTGTGGTTGATCTGCGCGCATCGCTTAATATGTTCTTCTAAAAGTTCAGATGATGTTGTACCTGTCAAGCAATACTCACAAAAGTACATGGCTGCTTTGTGTTTGTTTGTATTACTCAGTAGTCTGTTAAAATTCTTAATATAAGTATAATGTTGTCCACCATTTTCATTTTCTATAATAAGAAGTTTAATACGCTCCATGTTGGTGGGTTGTTTTGATATTCTTGCGCGTTCAATCGTTTTATTTTTTAAATAGTATACATTAATAGCAATATTATTTTGAGTCTCGATCCTTGTAATTTGTTTTATTGGTGTAGGAAAGTCAATATTTTCAAAATTAAACCCATCATCAGAAGGATAGGAATAAGTTAAATTAGAATTCGCTTTTGCTGGAAACTTGTGTGCACGTAAACAATGTCTTATACATTGATCATCTTTATTTTTAATATTAATCACAGCTCTTTTATTTTTTAACCACTGTGGTGATTCAATAAAGGATCCTGGAGATGTAATAGAAACTCTATTCACCCATAAACTAAAGATTCTTTTAATGAACCATCCTGAACCTTCATTTGTAAAATTTTCTATTTTTAACAAAATCTGTTTTATTTGTTTTTCAATATCTTGATCATCAACAACATCAATAATACTTTGATATTCCGATCGAAATACAGCTACAGTAGTATCATTATTTTTAATTTGACCAAACTCCACCGTTAAAACAATATTTTGTTTGGTCAGTGGAATAGCTCTTTGGTTAATAGTGTCCACTTTACTCATCATAAACGAAAGCGGATCTATTTCATTTGGAAGAGCCGCAAGTTTATAATTTTTAATAATACTACCAAACTCCTCCGTGGATTCAGCTTTATGTTGTAGTTGACGTATATTTTTAATAAGTTCATCTTTTTTCATTCTACTAAAACCACGAATTTTGAGCTTTCGTGCGATATCTTTAAGCGTAGCATTGGTCTCCCCCTCCAAAGCATCAAACCCCAGTGCTTTAATCAACTCAGTTTTATTCATAGATTCATGATTAGGAATCTCTTTTCTTGTAGCGAGATCACGGTAATATTTTTCAGAATATCGTTGCACCATTTTTCTCTCTATATATACTATTATATTTTTTTCTCTAATAGGATTTTTTTTTTTTACAAGTTGATCAATCTCTGAATCCAATGATTACTCCACCAAAGGGTGGAATATACCCTCTTGAATAAGTTTCAAAAGGGTCAATTTCATCATCGTCATCATCATCATCAGAAATATAACCCTCAGAGTCGCTTGAATGTTCTCCACAATCGGGTATAGGATCAATCTTTTTCTCCATGGGAGGAGGCTTCTCTTTTTTATGCTTACATTTACAACAAATAACATACTTCGTACGTACATAAAGGTTGCATTTTATACAAAGTACTGGAAGTGACATTCCTTTTCTATGACATTTAATATGATCTTTACAATAGAGCCCCATGCAAGCTCGACCGCATACTCTATTTGTTTTAACTTGGGGGTACTCACAAATGTTACGCGGAAAAGGCATTATTTTTTCTATATATACAATATAATCTTTTCTCTAATAGGGTGATCACAATCTTCGCGCGCGCGGGAAGCAGGCTGTGTGCGGGACCACTCCCACTACACACGCCGTGCGGTCGCTAGCACACACGGGGAACGGGGCGACCGTTTCGCTCTCCATACACGTAACTGGTTATAACTGGTTTTAACTAGATTTTTTTTATGATGCTTGAGGGCGGTATTGCGCGGTTTTGGGCTGGGGTCGGTTGTATATAGAACCCCCATGACCGTTTCGCTCCCCCATACACATATCCAACCATTTTTTTTTTTTTTATCTTGTGATTTGGCTCTCCATACACATATAACTTGTTTTAACTATATATTTTTTTTTTATGCTTGAGGGTCATATTACTCCAACATACACAGGTTTTGACTAAATTTTTTTTATGCTTGAGGGCCTTAACACAAGCTAATACGCCCAAAAAAGTTGTATATAGAACCCCCATCTCTTATACTACTTTTCTGCTTTTGTGCTGTCACGAATTGACTACTGTAATTCTCTTCTCATAGGCTGTCCACAAAATATTCTTCAGCGAATTCAAAAACTTCAAAACAATGCTGCCCGTCTGACTCTCAGAGTCCCGCGTACTGATCACATTTCTCCTCACCTCCACACTCTACACTGGCTCCCCATCGAAGCGAGAATTAAATACAAAGTTGCGTGTTTCTGCCATTCTGCTTTCCACTCCGCAGGACCTACTTATCTTTCTGACCTTATCAGTGTTTACACTCCCACAAGAAATCTCCGCTCTTCCTCTGACTGTTACCTTTTGAAACTTCCTCGTGTCAATACAAGAACCTATGGTGAACGTTCTTTCTTCTTTGCTGATCCTCACATCTGGAACAACCTTCCTCATCATATCCGTGCATGTGATTCTATTTCTGCTTTTCGCTCATCACTAAAGACTCATCTTTTTAAAACCTATGTATAAGTACTCTCAGCTTCCTTTTCTCCAACACCACCCATGTCAGCTCACTTTGGTGAATGTAGAGTGGGAAGGGGAGAGTGTGAGTGGGGGGAGGATTCTTTGAGAAAGAGTGGTCATGAATGTTTTATGTTACTTGTAATATTTTTTCTTTCATGTAAAGCGCCCTGAGCTCTTAGTGAGAAAGGGCGCTATACAAATGTACATTATTATTATTATACAACTCCAGTTTGCAGGTAGTTCCCGTCCCATTCCCGGACAGTCCCCCCGGAGCTAGCATCGCCACTGGCTGTTGGTCACCAGCTATCCCAGCGCTGATGACCGAATCACTTGGCTGAACTACGATGTCCTGAAATACTATCGTACTCAGGAGACCACCGATTACAAATGCCAAATGCTCACGCATTAAATGCCGAGCCACACTATCGACACCACAAAGGTCTGTCCCACGACAAGCGATGGACACATACCGTGACCATCCAGAGAAGTTTGATGTGGGTATTAGCTGGTCCGCTTTCTCCTACTGACAAGGGCTGAAAAGTCTTTTCAGGAGCAAATCCTGGGGCAGGTGATAATATTGAAATGTGAAAATGAAGAGTTTAACTAGATGTCTACATTCAGCAGCATATATGTGTGACGAGATCGTAAACACAACTTCCTCCTCCTCCACCCTGGAACACCTGGTATTATACTGTATTGTTGTATGCTGTATTATATTATTGTGCTATATTGTATAGAAGTGGTTTGTATTTTATTGTATTGTGTTACATTTTGTCATAACATAGTTCTCTGTATGCAATTCGGGGGGTGCTCTCCCCTGGGGTTTTTGTCAGTGTTGCTTTCTTGGAAAAGCGGCCCTCTTACCACTTAGGGCCCATGAAGGATAGTTTCGTTTCACCTTGATGTCTTAACGTATTTACTTGCATGTTTGTTTTCTTTATCTTTTTCATTCTATTTCATGTTAAGGCTTTTGTACAAACCTTGGATAGGTTAAGGTTTTTTTTTCATGCAAACTTTGGGTAGGTTAAGGTTGTTTTTTTCATGCAAACCTTGGGTAGATTAAGTTTTTTTTAATGCAAACTTTGGGTAGGTTAAGGTTTTCATACAAATCTAGGGTAGGCTCTTCAAGGCCTGACCAACGGGTTGGGTTTATAAGTACGTCAAGAATCTGCTTTGTTTGAAAGCACATGTGGTGTAGCGTGTATGGATCAGTCCGCACCCTTCAACACTTCCATGAAACAGAAACGGCCGATTGTAAGCATCGTTGCTGACGGTGCTCTAGCAGACGGGCCAGCTTTTTGCACAGCACCAAAGCCTCTGATCCACGCAGGAGGGTGGTTTCAACCAGTAATTGGAGCGGTAGTTTTCAGTTTGGGTTTCTCAAGGTGTCACTGCGTTCGGCCAGTCCATAACACGCTACACCACATGTGCTAGGTAGATACCTGACCAGCAGCATAACCCCTACGCGCTTAGTCAGGCATTGAGTGCTTGCTTATATATATGTATTCCTATTAGAGTGGGTTTCTTCTACAGAAAGGTGCCAGAGGACAACGCTCTCGTTGCCATGGGTTCTTTTTCAGTGCGCCAAGTGCGCGCTGCACACGGGACCTCGGTGTATCGTCTCTCCCGAATGACTACACGCTGAGTTTGATTTTCCGGTCAAACTTGGGAGAAAGGGCGAGAGCGGGATTCGAACCCACACCGCCATCACGGACTCTCTATGTTGGCAGCTGAGCGTCTTAACCACTGTGCCACCCTCCTCCTGTATGAGCGGCAGTCCAGTGGTCAATGTACTCGGCTGGGAAGCGAGTGCCCACAGGTTCGGGTCGTGCCTAGATTTGGATCTTTGTCCTCACTCCCCCCTTCCCCCTCTCCTCTCGACATACAGTGCTAGACTGAATGCTAGTTTTTTCTGCGTGAGACCGAAGACCGAAGTCCCGTGGGCATCATGCTGTGAGCGCAGGTAAAGAAAACCTACCGCAACAAAACAGTTTCCCCTGACAAAACTGTGTAGAAAAAATATATCCTTTTGGTAGCGAAACACGCACAAGTGCAGACTAAAACACACACACACACACACACACACACACACACACACACACACACACACACACACACACACACACACACACACACACACTTTAAAAAAAAAAAAAAAAAGAAAAAAAAAAAGAAAAGAGCGGCGCTGCATTATGGCGACGCACTTTCTCCAAGGTTAGAATGGCTCAAATTTCGCACAGAATTTGTTATGACACAAAGAGCGACAGAATACGATGCGATGCATTAAAATCGATCTCCCTGATCTGTTTTCTGTAATTCTTTTTTTTTTCTCTTTCTCTCGTTCATTCTTTTGATCTTTCCTGCGCGTCAGCCTATCTATTTTCCACTTTTTGTTCTATGTTTATAGTCATTTATTCAGTCAGTCAGTCAGTCAGTCAGTCTCTCTCTCTCTCTCTCTCTCTCTCTCTCTCTCTCTCTCTCTCTCTCTCTTGTTTTGTTGTTGTTGTTTTTTTGTGTGTGTTCTTTTCGTCTTTGCTATGATATGCGTGTGCATTCATGGATGGATTGTTTCAATTAATATATTGATGCAGATGCCGTAAAACCGTTCGCTTTTGTAGTTGCTAGTCCTTGGATAGCAGCATAGGTGGATGGGGAGGAAAGGAGGGGGGAGGGGGTGGGGATTCATACAGAATGAAGGCAGGAGAGGTTGGGGAATGAGTGTGGGGGATGGGGGGGGGGGAGGTGAAAGATGAAAGCAGGGGAAAGAGGGAGGGGGTGAAGAGGCGGAGGAAGGAGGAGTATGATTTATGTGTTGGAGAGATTAGGGTTGGAGACCCCTCGGCTTTTGGTTTTTTGTTGTTGGTTTTTGTTGTTGTTGTTGTTGCTGTTGTTGTTGTTGTTGTTGTTGTTGTCTTTTCGCTTCTCCACGGATCCACAGACCTACATCATTTTCTTCCATCTAGATCCCTCCCCCCCCCCCTCTCCTCCACGCCTATCTCTCTCTACTATAGTTTTATACTGATCATCTCACTCTGTCTCTGTCTGTCTGTCTGTCTCCCTGTCTCGCATTTCTCACCACACCTGTCATTTCTCTCTCTCTCTCACTCTCCTGTCCATAACATTTTGTCAATCACTGTGTGTGTGTGTGTGTGTGTGTGTGTGTGTGTGTGTGTGTGTGTGTGTGTGTGTGTGTGCACGCGCGCGCGCGTCTATCTGTGTCTGTGTGTATATATGCGTCTATGTGTGTGCATGTGTGCATAAGAGGGTGAAAATGATAACATGCCGACAGGATCTGAGATGAGAGGTGGGGCTTGTAACGCCGGGGGTATATAAATAATTCTCCAAGACAAAAGAAAACACTGAACGACAGCCCAACAGTTACGACCTCTGTGTCGGAACCATGCCGTGAATATGCACGAGGTGCTACAGACTAAAAGCTTCTACAGCCGTGCTACACATTACTGCTCCCTCCTGGGTCATCTGGGACGGAAAGTTCAGTCCTGTAAGCATCCCCTACCCACCAGCCCCCCCCCCCCCCCCCCCTCTCCATGACATCCGATATACAATGGAGTCGAAGCCACAGTACGCTCCCGTCCCCCCCCCCCTTCCCCCAACCCCCATTCCACCGGGTGCAGTTCTCATATGCTGTATGATAGTCAGCCATGTCCGACTACAATCGTTAGAACAGCAGTGCAGGCAACTGCTGCCCCAAATATCTGGGCTAGAATTTGATCAGAGTGGAGAGTGTCTGGCCCCAAGTTACATTCCAACTCACTCGGCCAAGAGGGTTTAAGGACAGTCAGCATTGGAATGGTTCCAAAAGGCCAGCTAACCCCGAAGGCTGCAGCACTAAGACCCAGTGCAATCTTGAGAGTCATAGTCCTTCACCAAAGATGAAGATGTAAAAGACTTCCCACTGCAATGGAGAAACCATTGATCATACCTTTTATTTACCTGTGTGCAAGCTGAATCGGTAGCGTAAGCAGCACTGACTTGAAGTTGTGTACCTTATGAATGGAGAGAGTTACCACTCTTTACTATTTGTTAATCATTTCATCTCCTGGCCTTATTGTTAATTTCCAGTTGAAAAACCACGGAGGCAACCATGTGTTTGTTCTGTATTGTCCATGTGTTCTGTGTGGCTTGTTCAGGATTAAAGAGGCTATGCAAGTCTTCAGTAAAAGCTAATTTGTGTTTGCACATTTCTTCTGTCTCTGCTGCTGTGTGCACATGTCAAATGATTGGTATAAGGACACGCCCGGCGCTTCCTTCTTTGAGGAAGTGTCTGGGTTTGATCCAATGTGCCTTTTGTTTACCTGTTTGCTAGCTGAATCGGTAGCGTAAGCAGCACTGACTTGAAGTTGTGTACCTTGTGAATGGAGAGAGTTACCACTCTTTACTATTTGTTAATCATTGACCATACAGTTCTCACTTTGCTGTTGGCCCAACTGTAAGCTTATGTCAATCTGTGATATAAGCTGAGCGTTGGACACGTCTCTCATACGCTAGGGTTACATTAAAGGTTAAAGGTCCCATAACCTTTCACGGCGAATTCAGCTTATCCATTGTGTCTTGGACTCGGAATAGGAAGCCGGAGCCCAACCTTCTCCTTCCACCGTTTTAAACTTCCCTAACAGAAGTCAGATACCTATTCACACCTGGGCGGAGTGAGGAAAATCGGAGTAAAATGTCTTCCCCAAGGACACAACACCATGCCGAAACGGAGGCTCGAACCCTCATCACTGGTGAACGGTGGATCAGAAGCCTCCCAGCTAACCGAATCTGCCACGGTGCCTTCTATGATGATTAGGGTCACAGCTTTTTATGCTGGTTAACTCTCTCCATACGAACGGCGAAA